>NW_026732496.1:135000-272500 GCF_028476545.2 Physella acuta
ACTCAGCTCTTTATAAGGACTCACGAGTCTCCGTCTTTAGTTGAGTAGGACTCAGCTCTTTATAAGGACTCACGAGTCTCCGTCTTTAGTTGAGTAGGACTCAGCTCTTTATAAGGACTCACGAGTCTCCGTCTTTAGTTGAGTAGGACTCAGCTCTTTATAAGGACTCACGAGTCTCCGTCTTTAGTTGAGTAGGACTCAGCTCTTTATAAGGACTCACGAATCTCCGTCTTTAGTTGAGTAGGACTCAGCTCTTTATAAGGACTCACGAGTCTCCGTCTTTAGTTGAGTAGGACTCAGCTCTTTATAAGGACTCACGAGTCTCCGTCTTTAGTTGAGTAGGACTCAGCTCTTTATAAGGACTCACGAGTCTCCGTCTTTAGTTGAGTAGGACTCAGCTCTTTATAAGGACTCACGAGTCTCCGTCTTTAGTTGAGCAGGACTCAGCTCTTTACTTGGCCGTGCACATTGACAGTGGCAACGTATAAAATTTATCCAACACACTGCTATTTTTTTGACGTCTATTGACGCTACATGTCATCAACACACTGCTATTTTTTTGACGTCTATTGACGCTACATGTCATCAACACACCGCTATTTCTTGGCGTCAAAGGACGCTACACGTGAAAGTAATTGAGTTATCGGCTGCTAATTGTTATTTATAGGCTGTATGCTTGCAATTTTTCCCCGATGATTTCTTTGAATTAAAAAAAAAAAGACGTTCGACCCAAACGTTGAAATGTTCCATGCTATGGATAACATTCACCTAGACTTTGTATATCTATATATATAATTCGCTTCTTCGAGCCGTAAGAAAACAAGCTGCAAACGCTCTCCCTACCTCCCCACCCCTACATGGTTTTAGTGAGCTGTGTTCACTCTAAATGTTTACAAGCAGAGCCAACGATTTTAAACGTAGGGGGGGGGGGGGGGAGGAGGGGGGGGGAGGAGGGGGGGGGAGGAGGGGGGGAGGGAAGGAAGGGGGGGGGGTTATGGTCCTTAACGAGCTACTTATAGTGTTTTAAAGAAATATTTTCAGTGTCAGCGTTGGTACTGTCGAATTCACAAATTATGAATTATTGAAAATTAGAAACAACTAAATAGCGGCGTATGTTATGCCGAAGGCCGGCTCGTAAATTATAACTTGGAATTGTGAACTTTGCCGGTAAGGTACGTTACCTTTATATTGGAAGCTTTTTCTTCCATTATTAGCATCATGGAGACAACCGTGAAGGCCAGGAGAGAGAACGGTAGATATATTCGGTTGTTGGCAATTCGTCTGCTGACAGCCTCGGTATCGCTCTCGATCTGAGGCATTTTCTGTGTGGCGAGATTCAGGTTTGCGTCGGTGGCGAGGTTTCGGTTGGCGTCGGTGGTGAGGCTTTGGTTGGCGTCGGTGGCGAGGTTTCGGTTGGCGTCGGTGGTGAGGCTTTGGTTGGCGTCGGTGGCGAGGTTTCGGTTGGCGTCGGTGGTGAGGCTTTGGTTGGCGTCGGTGGTGAGGCTTTGGTTGGCGTCGGTGGTGAGGCTTTGGTTGGCGTCAGTGGTGAGGCTTCGGTTGCAGGCCATTTGTCTGACCACACACCAGTACCTGATAAATATCTGGGTCACGACCAGCTGCGCTGAGGTCAAGGTCGCTGTCGTGTAGTCTGGGGTAAAGTGTTACAATACGGTTACAGGTGTGTTACAATACGGTTACAGGTGTGTTACAGTAAGGTTACAGGTGTGTTACAGTAAGGTTACAGGTGTTACAGTAAGGTTACAGGTGTGTTACAGTAAGGTTACAGGTGTTACAGTAAGGTTACAGGTGTTTTACAGTAAGGTTACAGGTGTTACAGTAAGGTTACAGGTGTTACAGTAAGGTTACAGGTGTGTTACAGTAAGGTTACAGGTGTGTTACAGTAAGGTTACAGGTGTTACAGTAAGGTTACAGGTGTTACAGTAAGGTTACAGGTGTGTTACAGTAAGGTTAATGGTGTGTTACAATACGGTTACAGGTGTGTTACAGTAAGGTTACAGGTGTGTTACAGTAAGGTTACAGGTGTGTTACAGTAAGGTTAATGGTGTGTTACAATACGGTTACAGGTGTGTTACAGTAAGGTTACAGGTGTGTTACAGTAAGGTTACAGGTGTTACAGTAAGGTTACAGGTGTTACAGTAAGGTTACAGGTGTGTTACAGTAAGGTTAATGGTGTGTTACAGTAAGGTTACAGGTGTGTTACAGTAAGGTTACAGGTGTTACAGTAAGGTTACAGGTGTGTTACAGTAAGGTTACAGGTGTGTTACAGTAAGGTTAATGTTTTGTTACAGTAAGGTTACAGGTGTGTTACAGTAAGGTTAATGTTTTGTTACACTAAGGTTACAGGTGTTACAATACGGTTACAGGTGTGTTACAGTAAGGTTACAGGTGTGTTACAGTAAGGTTAATGTTTTGTTACACTAAGGTTACAGGTGTTACAGTAAGGTTACAGGTGTGTTACAGTAAGGTTAATGTTTTGTTACACTAAGGTTACAGGTGTTACAATACGGTTACAGGTGTGTTACAGTAAGGTTACAGGTGTGTTACAGTAAGGTTAATGTTTTGTTACAGTAAGGTTACAGGTGTTACAGTAAGGTTACAGGTGTGTTACAGTAAGGTTACAGGTGTGTTACAGTAAGGTTAATGGTGTGTTACAGTAAGGTTACAGGTGTTACAGTAAGGTTACAGGTGTGTTACAGTAAGGTTACAGGTGTGTTACAGTAAGGTTACAGGTGTGTTACAGTAAGGTTACAGGTGTTACAGTAAGGTCACAGGTGTGTTACAGTAAGGTTACAGGTGTGTTACAGTAAGGTTACAGGTGTTACAGTAAGGTTAATGGTGTGTTACAGTAAGGTTAATGGTGTGTTACAGTAAGGTTACAGGTGTTACAGTAAGGTTACAGGCCACACGGCAAAATTAATGAAAGTGAGATGTACATTTATTACAGTGACATAATATAAATCTATGATTACTATTTCTCTAGTAAGAAACAAAACATTCATAAAGGGTATTTACTAATCAAATGTTTTAGTTTACAAAAAATCAAGTGTAAAATTACAAACGGCTACTCAAGGTAGTGTAATGGAAGTTATTGATTACCTAAGTCATTAAATAAATCACAAAAACACGAATTTCACAAATTAAATCAATATTTCAATGTCGACTAGTAAAGTCAACGATTCAATCATTATCTTTTCATTTTTGTGCCACACCGGGCCGCCATAAAGATCTATCTCCACTTTAGTCGGTCAACTGCAATTTTCTTGGCAGTCCCCCATGACAGTCCTGCCTCTGCCAGATGTTTCTTGGCAGTCCCCCATGACAGTCCTGCCTCTGCCAGATGTTTCTTGGCAGTCCCCCATGACAGTCCTGCCTCTGCCAGATGTTTCTTGGCAGTCCCCCATGACAGTCCTGCCTCTGCCAGATGTTTCCTGGCAGTCCCCCACGACAGTCCTGCCTCTGCCAGATGTTTCTTGGCAGTCCCCCATGACAGTCCTGCCTCTGCCAGATGTTTCTTGGCAGTCCCCCATGACAGTCCTGCCTCTGCCAGATGTTTCTTGGCAGTCCCCCATGACAGTCCTGCCTCTGCCAGATGTCACCCTGACGTCATCGTCCCTGCTTTCTGTTTCCTTCAGGCGTGAGGTGCCACCTGATTTCATTCTTAGCACGTGCCACATCCATCGCCATCTTTTTAAAAATAATATTTCTGTAACTTCTTCTATTTCCATCTCTCCTAGTAGTCTATCATTGGAGATACTGTTAGCCCAGTTGATGCCTTTTATCTGCCACAAGTAGGCCTTCTTAGTTTATACCTTTGTCTACCCTTGGCGTTGAAATATCACTCTCTGTTAATAATGCTATTTTTTTTAGTTTGTAGAGAGTCCAGAGATCTGCTGGTGGCGGTTGTTCCAGAATTAGCTGTCATACAGTAGGACGCTAAGGACATTACTTTTGAAAACTCGCATTTGGTGTTGGAGATTTTCTTTCATCGCCATGTTTAAGGCAGCAAAGACTTCAATCATTCAATGTCCACTGGTAAAGTCAATAATTCAATGTCCACTGGTAGGGTCAATAATTCAATGTCCACTGGTAAAGTCAATAATTCAATGTCCACTGGTAAAGTCAATCATTCAATGTCCACTAGAAAATTCAATCATTTAATCTGCAATGGTAAAGTCAAACAATGAATGTCTATTGGCTAAGTCAACCAATTTATACACGTCATATCTTACCAAAACTCTCGCCACTGACTTCGAGGGTTGGTACAAAGTCAAGGAGGACAACTTTATAACTGAGGCTGGTGGGAGCGAGGTTTGAACCTCCCTCAGTGGACGAATCAAACTGTACGACATATACATTTTCTTTCACCTTCCCCAGGTCTAGAGAAGGTAAACTACTTTCCAGATCAGACAGATCTTTTTTTCCGATCACACCTGTATGTATATATATATATATATATATATATATATATATATATATATATATATATATATATATATATATATATATATATATATATATATACACATATTACAACCTAAGTTCTAAATGGCCTAGGCGTTTGATGAATATCCGATGAACGTTAAATATATGGTGATAAATACATAGTGCATTTCTTACAATGACTGGCCACTTCGCGAACTAACCATGATGTCTTGTCCAATATACGATGAAAGCTCCTGTTTGTAGGAGTTTTAAATATTCTGGCATTGTGTTTGTTAAGCAACCTACTTGGATGACTGCCGATGTTGACTATACTTACTTCTACTTGCATGACTGCCGATGTTGACTATACTTACTTCTACTTGGATGACTACCGATGTAGACCATTTCATTAAAGTCCGACGTGTTTGGAGCGTAGTAAAAGAAGGTTTTCGTGTCAGTAATTTCCCGTCGTGTGAACTCCACTGATTGCTTGTCTTCAGCTCCCGACATGATTAGAAGAACAACAGTGAAGAATGCGGCAACTAAAGACATTATTAGAAGAACAACAGTGACGAATGCGGCAACTAAAGACATTATTAGAAGAACAACAGTGACGAATGCGGCAACTAAAGACATTATTAGAAGAACAACAGTGACGCATGCGGCAACTAAAGACATTATTAGAAGAACAACAGTGACGCATGCGGCAACTAAAAACATTATTAGAAGAACAACAGTGACGCATGCGGCAACTAAAGACATTATTAGAAGAACAACAGTGACGCATGCGGCAACTAAAAACATTATTAGAAGAACAACAGTGACGCATGCGGCAACTAAAGACATTATTAGAAGAACAAGAGTGACGAATGCGGCAACTAAAGACATGATTAGAAGAACAACAGTGACGCATGCGGCAACTAAAGACATTATTAGAAGAACAACAGTGACGAATGCGGCAACTAAAGACATTATTAGAAGAACAACAGTGACGCATGCGGCAACTAAAGACATGATTAGAAGAACAACAGTGACGCATGCGGCAACTAAAGACATTATTAGAAGAACAACAGTGACGAATGCGGCAACTAAAGACATTATTAGAAGAACAACAGTGACGCATGCGGCAACTAAAGACATTATTAGAAGAACAACAGTGACGCAATTTTCGATTTGCACCCCCTCAAACTTTGAATTTGCAACCCCCTCTAACTTTCGCCCCCCCCCGCACCCCCTCGCTACGCCACTGTATATATATATATATATATATATATATATATATATATATATATATATATATATATATATATATATAAAACATGTGTTTTGTTTACCTATCGCAGGGGTCGGCAACCTTTTGAAGCGGAAGAGCCAAAAGTTACAATTTTCAAAATTTCTGTGGTTTTAAAGAGCCACTAACATTTTTTTTATTTCAAATATTTTATTTTTTTATTAAGATTATTAGTATTTGTTCAAGGAGCTGGAGAGCCGCATCTTGATATCAAAAGAGCCGCATGCGGCTCGCGAGCAGCAGGTTGCCGACCCCTGACCTATCGTCATCACGTTCAATTGGCGCGCGATGGTTTTTAATCTAGTTTTTAGTCTAGTTCTTACCACTAGACTACGGCATCCCACAATACTTTACTGAAACTTCAGCTATAAACTTGACAATGGTTTTTAGTCATGTAACTATTGTAAATAAAACATGTAAAGTACTGAAAAAAATTTCTTTAAAACGTTTTAATAACAAGCTTTTATGTAATAATGCACTAAAAAGTAGAAAATAGACTACTATTTAAATAACTATAAAGAAAAGCGTGGGTCACTTTAGTATCCATTGGATACCTTTACTTATGTTAAGGAAGACACCCACGCTTTTCTTTATAGTTATTTAAATAGTAGTGTATAATGTATTTTCTACTTTTTAGTGCATTATTACATAAAAGCTTGTTATTAAAATGTTTCTTAAAGAAATTTTTTTTTATTTACCTATGGCCACTAAAACATGTGTTTTGATGGCCACTGAAACATGTGTTTTTATTTACCTATGGCCAATATTTCCCGCACGCACAGCATGACTGACCTCTTGTAGAGCGTCACGTTTTTGAAGGTCAAGGCCGTCAACTGGGACTTGACCTCTGACCAATCAGGCATGGTTCAGGCAGCTTTTGATCTGTCCGGGTCAAGGTTAGAGAAACTGTACAAGGTCATTTGTTTAGCACAAGGTCATTTGTTTAGAGGTTTTGACAAATTATACATCTAGATCTATAGGCTTATGTATTAAGATTAAATTGTACGGCGACTTTATTGATTTCTATGTACACATGGACACTATTGTTTGTACACATCTACTTTTATCTGTACACTTCTACTTTTATCTGTACACTTCTACTTTTATCTGTACACATCTACTTTTATCTGTACACATCCACTTTTATATGTACACATCTACTTTTATATGTACACATCTACTTTTATCTGTACACATCTACTTTTATCTGTGCACATCTAATTTTATCTGTACACATCTACTTTTATCTGTACACATCTACTTTTATCTGTACACATCTACTTTTATCTGTACACATCTACTTTTATCTGTACACATCTACTTTTATCTGTACACATCTACTTTTATCTGTACACATCTACTTTTATCTGTACACATCTACTTTTATCTGTACACATCTACTTTTATCTGTACATATCTACTTTTACTTGTAAATGTTAATGGGTGATACTCTTTGGCTCATGAACAAGGATGGCACCTTATGTCTAATGAATGAGTACCACTATTACTTACCAACACTATTGGACGTTGTTATAGAAATACAGTAGATCTAACGCCGTTCCTCTGAAAAAAAAAACAATCCTAACATCGAAAGCAATGGATATCTGTAGCTAGATCAAATCAAACCTGCAAATTAGCTGGACCATACGACTCAATACTTAGCTATCACGAGGTTGAAATGAGGTTCTCAGTGAAGGGACGTCCTGTTCAAGTCGAATCTGCTAGAAACAAAATGGGGAAACTCCGCTCAGTGGTGCGAAACGTTAGGGCGTTTTACTTTCTCGGATACTGCTAATTATAATTAATGGACACCAGCGAGAAAAGTCTCAAAGGTATTTGAGAGGTGTATAAATTCATTTTAAAATCATGCACAGCGTAGTTACAATTAATATGGTTATAAAATCCTGCCTGTCTGGTTTTTTTCGGACTTTACTAAAGATTGGATGTATTTGATGTTTTTAATATTTTCGGTAACTAAATAAAATTTAAAAAAAAAAGCAAAAACAATTTGGGTTTCACGTGTAATGGCGACATAAACAATGGCATCATGCTATTGGATAGGCCGCCATAGATTTTATTGTACACATTGTAAGCTAAAAATAGAAAACTAGGTCATGGGGTTTTAAATTTGCATTGTTATTTAAAAACTTGATCTGCAAAGTTTTGTAAACAATTAGTTATCGATCACTAAGTTACTGTACAGCCAATCAATATTTGTCTTACGAAAGTGAAACATCCGGTTATAACTTAGGCTTGATGAAAATAAATAGAAATGTAGCCTTAAACTCAACAAATTATTTTCAAGTTCTCTGGATTTGCAACTTTTATAGCATTTATTCTAAAAATATAAAATTTCTAAATTAATTTTAGACTTAAGTTTTTAATTTTTAATTTTTTTTTTACGGTCTAAATCTAAAAAGCACGTTTTTATTCCATGTCAACAACATTATGGAAGGAATCTCGTCAACTCGCTCGCCTCCATTGATATTTTCGTAGTTTTCATCGATTTACAACTTCTTTATCCTGTACAGAATTCATTCTTACTGCCTGACACAGCAATGCCCTGACTGACACAGCAATGCCCTGCCTCACTGATCCAATAGTGCCTTGACTGACACAGCAATGCCCTGACTGATACAGTAATACATTGACTGATACAGCAATGCCCTGACTGATACAGTAATACATTGACTGATACAATAATACCTTGACTGATACAGTAATGCCATCACATTCCAGCCAAGATAAGATTTTAATTACCCCTAATTACACTTAATTTAGCTCGAGATTATGAATACATTATTTCTAAGCAAAGAATTAATAGTTTTTTTAAATGGAAATTTAGTAAGCTGAGATCATTATATGCTGGATACACAAGGATAGGCCTACACAGATCATCGTGATACACAAGGATAGGCCTACACAGATCATCATTATACACAAGGATAGGCCTACACAGATCATCACATGCTGGATACACAAGGATAGGCCTACACAGATCATTATATGCTGGATACACAAGGATAGGCCTACACAGATCATCATATGCTGGATACACAAGGAAAGGCCTACACAGATCATCATGATACACAAGGATAGGCCTACACAGATCATTATATGCTGGATACACAAGGATAGGCCTACACAGATCATCATATGCTGGATACACAAGGATAGGCCTACACAGATCATTATGATACACAAGGATAGGCCTACATAGATAATCATGATACACAAGGATAGGCCTACACAGATCATTATATGCTGGATACACAAGGATAGGCCTACACAGATCATCATGATACACAAGGATAGGCCTACACAGATCATTATATGCTGGATACACAAGGATAGGCCTACACAGATCATTATGATACACAAGGATAGGCCTACACAGATCATTATATGCTGGATACACAAGGATAGGCCTACACAGATCATCACATGCTGGATACACAAGGATAGGCCTACACAGATCATCATGATACACAAGGATAGGCCTACACAGATCATCATATGCTGGATACACAAGGATAGGCCTACACAGATCATTATGATACACAAGGATAGGCCTACACAGATCATTATATGCTGGATACACAAGGATAGGCCTACACAGATCATCACAAGCTGGATACAAAAGGATAGGCCTACACAGATCATTATATGCTGGATACACAAGGATAGGCCTACACAGATCATTATGATACACAAGGATAGGCCTACACAGATCATCATATGCTGGATACACAAGGATAGGCCTACACAGATCATCATATGCTGGATACACAAGGATAGGCCTACACAGATCATTATGATACACAAGGATAGGCCTACACAGATCATTATATGCTGGATACACAAGGATAGGCCTACACAGATCATTATGATACACAAGGATAGGCCTACACAGATCATTATATGCTGGATACACAAGGATAGGCCTACACAGATCATCACATGCTGGATACACAAGGATAGGCCTACACAGATCATCATGATACACAAGGATAGGCCTACACAGATCATCATATGCTGGATACACAAGGATAGGCCTACACAGATCATTATGATACACAAGGATAGGCCTACACAGATCATTATATGCTGGATACACAAGGATAGGCCTACACAGATCATCACAAGCTGGATACAAAAGGATAGGCCTACACAGATCATTATATGCTGGATACACAAGGATAGGCCTACACAGATCATTATGATACACAAGGATAGGCCTACACAGATCATCATATGCTGGATACACAAGGATAGGCCTACACAGATCATCATATGCTGGATACACAAGGATAGGCCTACACAGATCATTATATGCTGGATACACAAGGATAGGCCTACACAGATCATCATGATACAAAAGGATAGGCCTACACAGATCATTATATGCTGGATACACAAGGATAGGCCTACACAGATCATCATATGCTGGATACACAAGGATAGGCCTACACAGATCATCATGATACACAAGGATAGGCCTACACAGATCATCATATGCTGGATACACAAGGATAGGCCTACACAGATCATCATGATACACAAGGATAGGCCATCATAGATCATCATATGCTGGATACACAAGGATAGGCCTACACAGATCATCATGATACACAAGGATAGGCCTACACAGATCATCATATGCTGGATACACAAGGATAGGCCTACACAGATCATTATGATACACAAGGATAGGCCTACACAGATCATCACATGCTGGATACACAAGGATAGGCCTACACAGATCATTATGATACACAAGGATAGGCCTACACAGATCATTATATGCTGGATACACAAGGATAGGCCTACACAGATCATTATGATACACAAGGATAGGCCTACACAGATCATTATATGCTGGATACACAAGGATAGGCCTACACAGATCATCACATGCTGGATACACAAGGATAGGCCTACACAGATCATCATGATACACAAGGATAGGCCTACACAGATCATCATATGCTGGATACACAAGGATAGGCCTACACAGATCATTATGATACACAAGGATAGGCCTACACAGATCATTATATGCTGGATACACAAGGATAGGCCTACACAGATCATCACAAGCTGGATACAAAAGGATAGGCCTACACAGATCATTATATGCTGGATACACAAGGATAGGCCTACACAGATCATTATGATACACAAGGATAGGCCTACACAGATCATCATATGCTGGATACACAAGGATAGGCCTACACAGATCATCATATGCTGGATACACAAGGATAGGCCTACACAGATCATTATATGCTGGATACACAAGGATAGGCCTACACAGATCATCATGATACACAAGGATAGGCCTACACAAATCATCATATGCTTGATACACAAGGATAGGCCTACACAGATCATCATGATACACAAGGATAGGCCTACACAGATCATCATATGCTGGATACACAAGGATAGGCCTACACAGATCATCATATGCTGGATACACAAGGATAGGCCTACACAGATCATTATATGCTGGATACACAAGGATAGGCCTACACAGATCATCATGATACACAAGGATAAGCCTACACAGATCATTATATGCTGGATACACAAGGATAGGCCTACATAGATCATCATTAGCTATGTTAACAAGAATAGACTAACTCTGATCATCATTAGCTGTGGATAGAAAGACGAATAGCACATCCTTGTGACCAAAGTAACCAGGACTGTGTGCAATTAGTCGCCTCTTTTTGATTTGTACGTGTCGATTAGCACGGGAAGAACAAACATTTTCGTTAGAGCGCCTCTTGTCGGCCTGCATTGCTATAGCATTGATGCTTCATTATCTGCTTTATTATCTGCATCATTATCTGCTGTCTTTGATTGGCGAAGATTAAAAGAAATGTACAGGCTGACCACCTTCAAGCTAGTTGGTAAACACATCTAAATGATGTTTCAGTTTCGTGATGTTTGTCTTCTTTTAATGAAACAAGCACTGGTTCTCACTACAGCAACCACAAAAACACGAAAGGAAGTATATATATATATATATATATATATATATATATATATATATATATATATATATATATATATCGCTTGGTTATAGTTCCCGCCAGGATCAGTACAACGACTGTAGTGTTAGTGGTTGTCCCAGATCGCGCATACAGCCACACAGTTTGAGAACCACACAAAAACCGAGTTGGAGCAATGACGCAGTGGCACGGCTTGTTTTCCACAAGCCTCGGGTTTGTCCGCCACACGCTCAAGTGGTCGCCAGAGACAGGTTCTAACACAACCGTCGTGTGGCCTGTACAGTGTATCCTAGGTGGTCCGTTCACGGCATGGAGAAGTTCTATGACTCTGTGTTAGCGGTTTGGACTTTAGTGTTAGCGTCAGCTGTGTATTGTAGTCTCGAGTCTTCTACCCAGCACAAGTTACCGAAGGCCTTAGGGTCTTCTGTCGTGGGCCAGTTGCCGGGGACCCTTCCGTACACAGGAGAAACACGCCAGTCCGAAGATGGGCCGTGTGTTTCTTGTCTTCAGGCTTCACGGCTAGATCCTTCTGCTGCAGTAGAGGGTGCCAGAGGGGTCGCACCAACAGGGGTCCATCGTCAAGGTACCACATCAACAGGGGTCGCACTAAAAGGGGTTCATCTTCAAGGTTTCGCATCAGCAGGGGTCACGCCGACACGGATGTATCCTCAGGATACCACATCAACAGGGGTCTATTTTCTAGGAGCTACAACAGCAGGGGTCGCATCAACAGGGGTCCATCGTCAAGGTACCACATCAACAGGGGTCGCACTAAAAGGGGTTCATCTTCAAGGTTTCGCATCAGCAGGGGTCACGCCGACACGGATGTATCCTCAGGATACCACATCAACAGGGGTCTATTTTCTAGGAGCTACAACAGCAGGGGTCGCATCAACAGGGGTCCATCGTCAAGGTACCACATCAACAGGGGTCGCACTAAAAGGGGTTCATCTTCAAGGTTTCGCATCAGCAGGGGTCACGCCGACACGGATGTATCCTCAGGATACCACATCAACAGGGGTCTATTTTCTAGGAGCTACAACAGCAGGGGTCGCATCAACAGGGGTCCATCGTCAAGGTACCACATCAACAGGGGTCGCACTAAAAGGGGTTCATCTTCAAGGTTTCGCATCAGCAGGGGTCACGCCGACACGGATGTATCCTCAGGATACCACATCAACAGGGGTCTATTTTCTAGGAGCTACAACAGCAGGGGTCGCATCAACAGGGGTCCATCGTCAAGGTACCACATCAACAGGGGTCGCACTAAAAGGGGTTCATCTTCAAGGTTTCGCATCAGCAGGGGTCACGCCGACACGGATGTATCCTCAGGATACCACATCAACAGGGGTCTATTTTCTAGGAGCTACAACAGCAGGGGTCACACAAGAAGAAATCAGTGTAAACGACTACCCCAACACTGTATCAGGGGTCACAACAACTGGGGTCCAGGGATCCAGCCTGACCGGCCCCTACCCCTGGGACCGGTCATTGACCCCTGTGAGCTACCACCTGCAGCTGTGCAGGAGACGGTGTTGGAAGGGCAAGGTCGTTGGTGACACTACAGGTCTGGTCAAGACGTGCCCAGATGTCACGTGTTTCCCGTGTCAGTGCGACCGACCAAAGTGCCAGGTCTATGGGATCTGCTGCCCAGATTTGATCGATCCGAGTGATCGAACAACTGAAGGCGCTAAACATATCGATCGTTTGACCAATAAATCAGCGATCGATTACAATGACAGTTTCCACAGAAGGAGACCCCAGGTTTCATGCACCGCGAGGTCGTGGACCAACATGACCTTCCTGGAGGTCAGCTCTTGTCCTGCTGACCTTGTAGGTCAATCAGCCAGCTGTGAGCGGGTGGACGAGACAGGGGACACAACCGAGGAATTATTTTCTCGAGTTATTGACGCGGTTACCGGCCTTGTTTACAGAAATAAATTCTGTGCTGAATGTCATGGTGTAAGGGAGGTAAGTCTAGTGTCGTAGGGCCAGTTCTGTTCTATGGAGTGAGGGAGGTAAGTCTAGTGTCGTAGGGCCAGTTCTGTTCTATGGAGTGAGGGAGGTAAGTCTAGTGACATAGGGCCAGTTCTGTTCTATGGAGTGAGGGAGGTAAGTCTAGTGACATAGGGCCAGTTCTGTTCTATGGAGTGAGGGAGGTAAGTCTAGTGTCGTAGGGCCAGTTCTGTTCTATGGAGTGAGGGAGGTAAGTCTAGTGTCGTAGGGCCAGTTCTGTTCTATGGAGTGAGGGAGGTAAGTCTAGTGTCGTAGGGCCAGTTCTGTTCTATGGAGTGAGGGAGGTAAGTCTAGTGACATAGGGCCAGTTCTGTTCTATGGAGTGAGGGAGGTAAGTCTAGTGACATAGGGCCAGTTCTGTTCTATGGGGTGAGGGAGGTAAGTCTAGTGTCGTAGGGCCAGTTCTGTTCTATGGGGTGAGGGAGGTAAGTCTAGTGTCGTAGGGCCAGTTCTATTCTATGGAGTGAGGGAGGTAAGTCTAGTGTCGTAGGGCCAGTTCTGTTCTATGGAGTGAAAGAGGTAAGTCTAGTGTCGTAGGGCCAGTTCTGTTCTATGGAGTGAGGGAGGTAAGTCTAGTGTCGTAGGCCAGTTCTGTTCTATGGAGTGAGGGAGGTAAGTCTAGTGTCGTAGGGCCAGTTCTGTTCTATAGAGTGAGGGAGGTAAGTCTAGTGTCGTAGGGCCAGTTCTGTTCTATGGAGTGAGGGAGGTAAGTCTAGTGTCGTAGGGCCAGTTCTGTTCTATGGAGTGAGGGAGGTAAGTCTAGTGTCGTAGGGCCAGTTCTGTTCTATGGAGTGAGGGAGGTAAGTCTAGTGTCACAGGAGCATTTCTATAGCGACACATATGCTGGCTATAACACAAATATTTCTTTTTCAATAAAACACATAATTTCTGGCTTAAATTTCAATCATTTTTTAGTTGTGATTTCTTGAGGGTTAATTCTTCGATTAAAGTAAAAGTAAACTTCCCTTTCAAACCTGACGGTCTATGGGGCAAGTGAAGTAGAGTTCACTTGTTTCTGTGACATCGGCATATGAAGAGATAGTGTGGTCAGCACTATGCCCAGCCGCCTTTACTTTCCCTAACGTGAGTTAGGTACCGATCAGAGTTGGGTGGACTCAGGGACGGTCTATTGACTTGAACCCGGATTAAATCTTCGATTAGCAGCACTCATATTCTAGAAATTTCGAGCTTATTTGTTTGTTTGACGTAAGGATGTTGTCAAGTGACTTGCCGCCACTGCCTGTCTATTGTCTGATTCCAGTATGACGTAGTACCTGTCAGAATAGATTGCCGCCACTACCTGTCCGTCTACACTGCCGTGAACCCAGATGACCTACTGACCTTGGCATTGAAGGACGACTCCGGCTGTTCCGTCACTCACGACTTCCCAGAGAGGTTCCAGCCAACAGGATGTGATCAGACCTTTTACAGGTGTGTCATATCTTTTACAGGTGTGTCAGATCTTTTACAGGTGTGTCAGATCTTTTACAGGTGTGTCACGGTGTGACCAGATCTTTTACAGGTGTGTCAGATCTTTTACAGGTGTGTCACGGTGTGACCAGATCTTTTACAGGTGTGTCAGATCTTTTACAGGTGTTTTAGATCTTTTACAGGTGTGTCAGACCTTTTACAGGTGTGTCAGATCTTTTACAGGTGTGTCAGATCTTTTACAGGTGTGTCAGATCTTTTACAGGTGTGTCAGATCTTTTACAGGTGTGTCAGACCTTTTACAGGTGTGTCAGATCTTTCACAGGTGTGTCAGATCTTTTACAGGTGTCAGATCTTTTACAGTTGTGTCAGATCTTTTACAGGTGTGTCAGATCTTTTACAGGTGTGTCAGATCTTTTACAGGTGTGTCAGATATTTTACAGGTGTGTCATATCTTTTACAGGTGTGTCAGATCTTTTACAGGTGTGTCAGATCTTTTACAGGTGTGTCAGATCTTTTCGTTGTGACCAGTTCTTTTACAGGTGTGTCAGATCTTTTACAGGTGTGTCAGATCTTTTCGTTGTGATCAGGTCTTTTACAGGTGTGTCAGATCTTTTACAGGTGTGTCAGATCTTTTCGTTGTGACCAGGTCTTTTACAGGTGTGTCAGATCTTTTCGTTGTGACCAGGTCTTTTACAGGTGTGTCAGATCTTTTACAGGTGTGTCAGATCTTTTACAGGTGTGTCAGATCTTTTACAGGTGTGTCAGATCTTTTACAGGTGTGTCAGATCTTTTACAGGTGTGTCACGACGTTAAGACCGATGTTTGTAGGCTTAAAAATCGACAGGGTTTTCAATTTACGAAATATATATATATATATATATATATATATATATATATATATATATATATATATATATATATATATATATATATAAATATATACATATAATTCTTATAGACAAGACGTCATAGACACCTGTCCAGATACTTGCATTGACCTTGACATTATTGAAGCCTGCAGGGATCTAACCGCCATCACATATCGCGTCATCAAGAACGCCACACACGTCTACAGCAACATTTTCTGCTCAGTCTGCAACACTGTGAGTTTAATGTTAACCCTCTCTAGCAACCCTCCCTAGCAACCCTCCCTAGCAACCCTCCCTAGAAACCCTCTCTAGCAACCCTCTCTAGCAACACCTAGAGTTTAATGTTAAAAAACAAAACAATTTAAAAACAAAACTGTAAAATAACTTTAAAGAATCCGTTGTGTATATATTCAAGAGTATGACATAATTTTTTCTTATAGTCCGATAATCCTCAGAATTTGACGGCGTTTATAATGCTCCCCCTCCTACCCCCACCCACTCCACTCACATTTCGTCTTTATAGTCCGACAAATCTCAGGGTTTGACGGCGTTTATAAAATCCCCCCTCCCCCCATACCCAAACACCCACCCGGGTTCAGAGGCGACTCGTCTCTGGGGTAAAGATAGGGTAAAAAGTGATTTTATAATTTAGGAATGTAAAAATAAAAAAAAACAACAACAAATGTTTCCACCATTCCAGAACTCCTACCCCGTGTTTAGAAAGAGCTGTTTCACCGGCGCGGGGTCCAAGCCTCCATCCCCACCCTCCATGTTTTCCATGCTGCTGGGGTTAGGCGACGCCTCACCTGAGCTACAGACGGTGGGGGAGGCACCAGGGGCGACAACCTCTGCTGACTGCCCCGCAGATACATGGCCGACTCCACGCGTGAGTGGCACCAATTAATTATTGGCTGTTGTAATTAACAAACTCTACTGCCACAACACGTCAAGGTAAGTAGCGTACAGGTGAAGCTCCAGATAAGTAGCGTACACGTGAAGCTCCAGGTAAGTAGCGTACAGGTGAAGCTCCAGGTAAGTAGCGTACAGGTGAAGCTCCAGGTAAGTAGCGTACAGGTGAAGCTCCAGGTAAGTAGCGTACAGGTGAAGCTCCAGGTAAGTAGCGTACAGGTGAAGCTCCAGGTAAGTAGCGTACTGGTGAAGCTCCAGGTAAGTAGCGTACAGGTGAAGCTCCAGGTAAGTAGCGTACAGGTGAAGCTCCAGGTAAGTAGCGTACAGGTGAAGCTCCAGGTAATTAGAGTACAGGTGAAGCTCCAGGTAAGTAGCGTACAGGTGAAGCTCCAGGTAATTAGAGTACAGGTGAAGCTCCAGGTAAGTAGCGTACAGGTGAAGCTCCAGGTAAGTAGCGTACAGGTGAAGCTCCAGGTAAGTAGCGTACATGTGAAGCTCCAGGTAATTAGAGTACAGGTGAAGCTCCAGGTAATTAGAGTACAGGTGAAGCTCCAGGTAATTAGAGTACAGGTGAAGCTCCAGGTAATTAGAGTACAGGTGAAGCTCCAGGTAAGTAGCGTACAGGTGAAGCTCCAGGTAATTAGAGTACATGTGAAGCTCCAGGTAAGTAGCGTACAGGTGAAGCTCCAGGTAAGTAGCGTACAGGTGAAGCTCCAGGTAATTAGAGTACACGTGAAGCTCCAGGTAAGTAGCGTACATGTGAAGCTCCAGGTAAGTAGCGTACATGTGAAGTTCCAGGTAAGTAGCGTACAGGTGAAGCTCCAGGTAAGTAGCGTACAGGTGAAGCTCCAGGTAAGTAGCGTACAGGTGAAGCTCCAGGTAAGTAGCGTACAGGTGAAGCTCCAGGTAAGTAGCGTACAGGTGAAGCTCCAGGTAAGTAGCGTACAGGTGAAGCTCCAGGTAAGTAGCGTACAGGTGAAGCTCCAGGTAAGTAGCGTACAGGTGAAGCTCCAGGTAAGTAGCGTACAGGTGAAGCTCCAGGTAAGTAGCGTACATGTGAAGCTCCAGGTAATTAGAGTACAGGTGAAGCTCCAGGTAATTAGAGTACAGGTGAAGCTCCAGGTAATTAGAGTACAGGTGAAGCTCCAGGTAATTAGAGTACAGGTGAAGCTCCAGGTAAGTAGCGTACAGGTGAAGCTCCAGGTAATTAGAGTACATGTGAAGCTCCAGGTAAGTAGTGTACATGTGAAGCTCCAGGTAAGTAGCGTACAGGTGAAGCTCCAGGTAAGTAGCGTACAGGTGAAGCTCCAGGTAATTAGAGTACAGGTGAAGCTCCAGGTAAGTAGCGTACAGGTGAAGCTCCAGGTAATTAGAGTACAGGTGAAGCTCCAGGTAAGTAGCGTACAGGTGAAGCTCCAGGTAAGTAGCGTACAGGTGAAGCTCCAGGTAAGTAGCGTACATGTGAAGCTCCAGGTAATTAGAGTACAGGTGAAGCTCCAGGTAATTAGAGTACAGGTGAAGCTCCAGGTAATTAGAGTACAGGTGAAGCTCCAGGTAATTAGAGTACAGGTGAAGCTCCAGGTAAGTAGCGTACAGGTGAAGCTCCAGGTAATTAGAGTACATGTGAAGCTCCAGGTAAGTAGCGTACATGTGAAGCTCCAGGTAAGTAGCGTACAGGTGAAGCTCCAGGTAATTAGAGTACACGTGAAGCTCCAGGTAAGTAGCGTACATGTGAAGCTCCAGGTAAGTAGCGTACATGTGAAGTTCCAGGTAAGTAGCGTACAGGTGAAGCTCCAGGTAATTAGAGTACACGTGAAGCTCCAGGTAAGTAGCGTACATGTGAAGCTCCAGGTAAGTAGCGTACAGGTGAAGCTCCAGGTAAGTAGCGTACATGTGAAGCTCCAGGTAATTAGAGTACAGGTGAAGCTCCAGGTAATTAGAGTACAGGTGAAGCTCCAGGTAAGTAGCGTACAGGTGAAGCTCCAGGTAAGTAGCGTACAGGTGAAGCTCCAAAATGATAGTTCTAATGTTTGCTGTGTCTTGATACAAACAATATTTCTTGCTCCCTAGGGCCAATGTTTACCTCTTGTCTGCTCCCTAGGGCCAATGTTTACCTCTAACTTGCTCCCTAGGGCCAATGTTTACCTCTTGTCTGCTCCCTAGTGCCAATGTTTACCTCTAACTTGCTCCCTAGGGCCAATGTTTACCTCTTGTCTGCTCCCTAGGGCCAATGTTTACCTCTAACTTGCTCCCTAGGGCCAATGTTTACCTCTTGTCTGCTCCCTAGGGCCAATGTTTACCTCTAACTTGCTCCCTAGGGCCAATGTTTACCTCTAACTTGCTCCCTAGGGCCAATGTTTACCTCTTGTCTGCTCCCTAGTGCCAATGTTTACCTCTAACTTGCTCCCTAGGGCCAATGTTTACCTCTTGTCTGCTCCCTAGGGCCAATGTTTACCTCTAACTTGCTCCCTAGGGCCAATGTTTACCTCTTGTCTGCTCCCTAGGGCGAATGTTTACCTCTAACTTGCTCCCTAGGGCCAATGTTTACCTCTTGTCTGCTCCCTAGTGCCAATGTTTACCTCTAACTTGCTCCCTAGGGCCAATGTTTACCTCTAACTTGCTCCCTAGTGCCAATGTTTACCTCTAACTTGCTCCCTAGGGCCAATGTTTACCTCTTGTCTGCTCCCTAGTGCCAATGTTTACCTCTTGTCTGCTCCCTAGGGCCAATGTTTACCTCTAACTTGCTCCCTAGGGCCAATGTTTACCTCTTGTCTGCTCCCTAGGGCCAATGTTTACCTCTAACTTGCTCCCTAGGGCAATGTTTACCTCTTGTCTGCTCCCTAGTGCCAATGTTTACCTCTAACTTGCTCCCTAGGGCCAATGTTTACCTCTTGTCTGCTCCCTAGTGCCAATGTTTACCTCTAACTTGCTCCCTAGGGCCAATGTTTACCTCTTGTCTGCTCCCTAGTGCCAATGTTTACCTCTAACTTGCTCCCTAGGGCCAATGTTTACCTCTTGTCTGCTCCCTAGTGCCAATGTTTACCTCTAACTTGCTCCCTAGGGCCAATGTTTACCTCTTGTCTGCTCCCTAGTGCCAATGTTTACCTCTAACTTGCTCCCTAGGGCCAATGTTTACCTCTTGTCTGCTCCCTAGTGCCAATGTTTACCTCTAACTTGCTCCCTAGGGCCAATGTTTACCTCTTGTCTGCTCCCTAGTGCCAATGTTTACCTCTAACTTGCTCCCTAGGGCCAATGTTTACCTCTTGTCTGCTCCCTAGTGCCAATGTTTACCTCTAACTTGCTCCCTAGGGCCAATGTTTACCTCTTGTCTGCTCCCTAGTGCCAATGTTTACCTCTAACTTGCTCCCTAGTGCCAATGTTTACCTCTTGTCTGCTCCCTAGTGCCAATGTTTACCTCTAACTTGCTCCCTAGTGCCAATGTTTACCTCTTGTCTGCTCCCTAGGGCCAATGTTTACCTCTAACTTGCTCCGTAGGGCCAATGTTTACCTCTAACTTGCTCCCCTGGTAAAACTCTGACCAACGGCAGCTGTGGAACCGTCTACAAAGAGTTCACTGGCCTGGCTTACAAACTTCAGCTCTGGCTAGCTGAAACTGCTACACAGAGCATACCTCTCGATGCCGGGCCCCTTATGCTGGCTCAGATCTTAGAGAAAGTTGAATTTAAGGTGAGATTCATCAGTATCAAATGTAAACATTAACTTCAGATTAAAGAAAGAAAATATTAAACTATATGTTTACTTTAAAAAAAGAAAACGATTAGACCACATCTAATTGAAAACACATTGAAAGTTCCATTCGTTAACCTTGTGTTAAAGAGATAGTGAGCGAGATTCATGTTTACCTTAGGTACTCCCACACCTGGAGAACATCAGTTCCAGCTTCAACCTCTCCCTGGGCGGCGCCATCACCACCTCAGGTAAACATCAACATCCCACCTTGTGGCTGGAGGCTGTAGTGGTCGCCACTTCAGGTCAGCCCAGAGACAAGGTCGAGCAGGAATTGATCAACACCCTCATCGATACCCCACAGGTCATCGATCTCAACCAATCGGTGGCCATGAACCAATCAGTGGCCATGAACCAATCGATGGCCATGAACCTATCGTTGGCCATGAACCAATCGATCAAGTTTTGCTTCCATCCCCAAGTTGTGTTTAGCGAGCGAAGATTTCAGGAAGAGTTAGACGCCGTACGACGTTTGGCCACCCACACCCGAGTCTACACGTCCAGAAACTTCTCGGCTCACATCCGACGGTTTGGGAGTTCTGCCAGGCTGGTGCGTCTCTCCAAGCTGCTGACGTGTCCGTTTGTTAGACTCAACACCACCAACTACAAGATGAACGCCAGTCACTCAACATGGCCGCCGAATGTTGACATTGAGCTAGACCTGAGGGACACGACACTGGCAGTCTCTGGGAGCTCAGAGCTGAACAGTGTGGACATCACAGAGGACCGGGAGCTACACGCCTGCCGGGACCAGCTCGAGCTGAAGGTTCTTGATGGCAGCAGAAAGCGGAAGTCAAGGCGTGGGACAGCAGCCGGATATGACGTGGCGATGTACCAGTACCTGCTGACTCTGGTCTGTGTCGGCTGCTCCATGGTGTGCCTGATGACGTCACTGGCCACCTACTTCCTGTTTCCGGTGCTCAGGAGCACGGCCGGCAAAAATAACATGTTCCTGTGTGTGAGTCTACTGCTGGCTCAAGCTGCTCTCATTGTTAGCACGCACGTGTAAGTCGTCGTCACGTGGATGTCAATTGTCACGCTATATATATATATATATATATATATATATATATATATATATATATATATATATATATATATATAAAATGTGTGTGTGTATGTATGTAAGTGTGTTTTCGTCTATATAATCGCTTACATCTGGCTATTAATGTTTAATAAATCAATGTTTACTCGATTATATGGACTATATATTGACCACCTATGGACCAACAATAGTCTATAAATTAATAAAGTTCATACATTGCTCATACATTGATCATACATTGATCATACACTGCCCACATATTGACCACACATTGACCATATAATGACCATTTACCATTTGTGAACTAGCCACGTATCAAACAAGATGTGTACAGCTGTTGGTGTCTCCACCCATTTCCTGTGGCTGTGGATGTTCACCTGGACGTTCATCTGTAGCTTCCAGATGTTCAGGGTCTTCACGGCCAAGACGAGGAGCCTGGAGTGTAAGGCGGGGCTGGGCGTGATACGAACGGTTAGACGGGGCGTGACGTCACTGCTCCCACCCTCAGCTGTGGTCAGTGCTGTGGTGCTCACATCCATGGTCACTTCCGGTACCAGAAGTGTGGGGTACGGTGAGACCAGATGTTACCTGGACTCGGCGTTTCTTGTAGGTGAGTTGTGGGTGTGGTTGTGGGTGTGTGTGTGGGGGGGGGGGGGTCGTCTGTTGGTAGATGCTGCTGTGTTGCGTTGAGGACGTACCAGGTGTAGCTATTACTTGTCTGCCAGATGTATCTATCACCTGTCTACAAGATGTAGCTATCCCCTGTCTACCAGGTGTATCTATCACCTGTCTACCAGGTGTATCTATCACCTGTCTACCAGGTGTATCTATCACCTGTCTACCAGGTGTATCTATCACCTGTCCATGTCTACCAGGTGTATTTATCACCTGTCTACCAGGTGTATCTATCACCTGTCTACCAGGTGTATCTATCACCTGTCTACCAGGTGTATCTATCACCTGTCCATGTCTACCAGGTGTATCTATCACCTGTGTACCAGGTGTATCTATCACCTGTCTACCAGGTGTATCTATCACCTGTCTACCAGGTGTATCTATCACCTGTCCATGTCTACCAGGTGTATCTATCACCTGTCTACCAGGTGTATCTATCACCTGTCTACCAGGTGTATCTATCACCTGTCTACCAGGTGTATCTATCACCTGTCTACCAGGTGTATCTATCACCTGTCTACCAGGTGTATCTATCACCTGTCTACCAGGTGTATCTATCACCTGTCTACCAGGTGTATCTATCACCTGTCTACCAGGTGTATCTATCACCTGTGTACCAGGTGTATCTATCACCTGTCTACCAGGTGTATCTATCACCTGTCTACCAGGTGTATCTATCACCTGTCTACCAGGTGTATCTATCACCTGTCTACCAGGTGTATCTATCACCTGTCTACCAGGTGTATCTATCACCTGTCTACCAGGTGTATCTATCACCTGTGTACCAGGTGTATCTATCACCTGTCTAACAGGTGTATCTATCACCTGTCTACCAGGTGTATCTATCACCTGTCTACCAGGTGTATCTATCACCTGTCTACCAGGTGTATCTATCACCTGTGTACCAGGTGTATCTATCACCTGTCTACCAGGTGTATCTATCACCTGTCTACCAGGTGTATCTATCACCTGTCTACCAGGTGTATCTATCACCTGTCTACCAGGTGTATCTATCACCTGTCTACCAGGTGTATCTATCACCTGTGTACCAGGTGTATCTATCACCTGTCTACCAGGTGTATCTATCACCTGTCTACCAGGTGTATCTATCACCTGTCTACCAGGTGTATCTATCACCTGTCTACCAGGTGTATCTATCACCTGTGTACCAGGTGTATCTATCACCTGTCTACCAGGTGTATCTATCACCTGTCTACCAGGTGTATCTATCACCTGTCTACCAGGTGTATCTATCACCTGTCTACCAGGTGTATCTATCACCTGTCTACCAGGTGTATCTATCACCTGTGTACCAGGTGTATCTATCACCTGTCTACCAGGTGTATCTATCACCTGTCTACCAGGTGTATCTATCACCTGTCTACCAGGTGTATCTATCACCTGTCTACCAGGTGTATCTATCACCTGTCTACCAGGTGTATCTATCACCTGTCTACCAGGTGTATCTATCACCTGTGTACCAGGTGTATCTATCACCTGTCTACCAGGTGTATCTATCACCTGTCTACCAGGTGTATCTATCACCTGTCTACCAGGTGTATCTATCACCTGTCTACCAGGTGTATCTATCACCTGTGTACCAGGTGTATCTATCACCTGTCTACCAGGTGTATCTATCACCTGTCTACCAGGTGTATCTATCACCTGTCTACCAGGTGTATCTATCACCTGTGCTATCCCCTGACCAGGTGTGACTATGATTGGACCCGCCTCACTGGCCACTACCTGCAACATCGTGATGTTCGCCCTGACTGTCGCGAAGATCCACCAAGTCCGCGGGATGTTGAAACCTGCGGTCCCAGATGACCACAATGATATATATGTGTATGTCAAGTTGTCCTCCATGACAGGGGCCTTTTGGATCGTGGGGATCCTCGCCGAGATAGCAGATGAAGATGTACTGAGGTAAGGGCACGAGTTGTCTATTCCTTTCTTGACAGTTTTTATATTTTTGTTACCGAAAGAAAAAGGTCCATCAAATTATTATTTTTGAAGTTAATTTAGTTTGTATAAACCCTAGTAGAATAGAACAAACGACTTCACTGGTTCAAATTTCTTTACCTAACATTTGTTTTCACACAGATTTATTTCCATCATTTTGAACGGGCTGCAGGGAGTCTTTATATTCTTCTCCTATGTGGCCAACAGACGCGTGCTTCAACTCTACCTCACCTGGACTGGCTTGTCACAGCTGGGATACGGGGGAGGGAGGGGAGGGTCTGGGGTGATGCCAGACTTCAGGTCTGTTACCACTTCCAGGACTGGCAACTGTACAGACACAAAGGTACAGGGCGCCAAGGTACAGGGCGCCAAGGTACAGGGCACCATTGACACGTGGAAAAATATTTAGTTTAGCTAATTAAACAGGTGCATTGAGGAAAATAATTGTATTAAATAGAATTCACTACTTTTAAGGGGACATGCTCAGTAAAAAATCATCTGATTTTTCGTCATAATGTTTTGTTTTGCACTTTTGGATACTTTGTCAATTTTCGTATTAAAATAATTAATGAGAACATTTTATATATGTTTAAAATACCATTTTTATGACCCTATTAATTAAAAAAAATAATCAATTTTTCCCAATCTTACAAGCTCTCTATGAAAAGTTTTATATCCATCATCATATTGTATTTGGCATCATTGAAAAGCTGGATTTCTCATGTATCTTAATTTCCTACATCTCGGAAACACCCAAAGCTTACAATCGGATTTGCAGTTTACACAGATATGGTATTTTCGTGTCCTACTTTTCGTTACCTTTTGCTGTTTTCTCAGTTCGCAGGTTTTTAACACTAAAAAGCCTACTTCTTTTTTTTTTTATTATTATTAAACAATGGCCACTAAATTTTCAGTAATTGCTCTTCATGCAAAAATAAAACTTTTGTCAAGAGGGAATTGTGATGGCTTTCTTTAAGAAAAAGTATACGGTAAATAATATACAAATTTTTAAACTTTTGAATATTAAAAAGGGTACGATATTTTAGACATTGTAAAATTCTTACAAGTAGCTATTTCAAAAAGTTGTCGTGACAAAAGTTTTAATATATACTGAAATAGTAAGTTTAAATTGTATTGCTATAAGTGTATTACAATCAACATTTTTTCAACCCTTTTTTTGCTGTTTAATTTTTACTTTTATGTGCCAAACATGGTAAAAGTATTCAAAGGGCTTTAGATCTTGAAAATGCCCCAAAAATGATTTTATTTAAATTTTCTACCAAATGATAATTTTTTTTCCTTTGAAAATACATTTAAAATGTAGTTATGTAAACTAGATTAATCTACAGCAAGCTGTTTTTCACCAAAATTTACAAGCCGTGTAACAATTTAAAAAATATTCTTGATGTAATATTATTTGCAGAAAGCATTTTAGTTTCCATTCATGCTTATTCTAACATTTCTTTATTTAAAACAAAATACTTGAGTAAAAGTAGCAAGATGTAACAGTATTGCTAGTGTTTATTGATATCCAATCAATTCTATTGGTTTTGTCGTTAAACAGTTTATTGATATCCAATCAATTCTATTGGTTTTTTGTCGTTAAACAGTTTATTGATATCCAATCAATTCTATTGGTTTTTTGTCGTTAAACAGTTTATTGATATCCAATCAATTCTATTGGTTTTGTCGTTAAACAGTTTATTGATATCCAATCAATTCTATTGGTTTTGTCGTTAAACAGTTTATTGATATCCAATCAATTCTATTGGTTTTGTCGTTAAACAGTTTATTGATATCCAAACAATTCTATTGGTTTTGTCGTTAAAAAGCACTAAAGATGTCATACATAGACGGTCCAGTTGTTTTATTAACAAAATTTTAGTTCTTATGTTAGTAGTACACCACCAGACACTAACAAGAAAAATATCAAACATGATAAATGACATTGTTGGTGAAAAATATCAAACATGATAAATGACATTGTTGGTGAAAAATATCAAACATGATAAATGACATTGTTGGTGAAAAATATCAAACATGAGAAATGACGTTGTTGGTGAAAAATACCAAACATGAGAAATGATGTTGTTGGTGAAAAATACCAAACATGAGAAATGATGTTGTTGGTGAAAAATACCAAAGATGAGAAATGATGTTGTTGGTATAAAAAATTTCAAACATGAGAAAGGACGTTATTGGTAAATAATACCAAACATTAGAAATGACGTTGTTGGTGAAAAATTCAAACATGACTTTGTTGAGAAATAAACCGGGAGTGATTTCCCCTAAACTTTCTCGAATATTCTGAAATAAAACAACAGAGGTTGGCAACTCGGGATATAGACATGATTTTTACAAGCTTTTATTTAACTCACTTTCTCGTCAGTCTGTTGTCAGTCTGTCGTCAGTCTGTCTGTCTAGATGGAAACGGCAGAGCGAAATTGCAGGCATTTCTAACTGACAGATAAGGTTCGTAGTTGGTACGTAGGTCAAAACATCAAAACAATGCAACATGATATTAAATTTGACTTAATGGGTTGCCTGATTAATTTTTTAAAAATTAAGTAAAATTTTGTCCAAATTAGTAGGCTGTCTCATCACGTTCAATAGGGTGTCATTACGTTCAATAGGTGCGCAATGGTTTTTAGTCATATATTGTAAATAAAACATGTAAAGTACTAAAACAATTTTTCATAAAAAACATTTAATAACTAACTTGTATGTAATAATGCACTAAAAAGTAGAAAATAAATTATACACTGCTATTTAAATTACTATAAAGAAAAGCGTGGGTCTTTACAGTAATTTAAATAGTAGTGTTCAATTTATTTTCTACTATTTTGTGCGTTATTACATTAAAAGCTTGTTATTAGAACGTTTTTTATGAAATTTTTAAATCCATTTTTAATTACGTAAACTTTATAAAATAGAATAAAATCTCATAGAAAAAAGAATCGCACACCAAGTGAACGCCAAATAAAATGTGCATAATAGTGCGGAATATTATTAGTACTTTATAAATTCATATGCGTTTTTGAGAAATCGGAAATAGCGAAAATTACTACTTCCGGTCAACGGGATTTACTCAAAATTTGAAAGAAGGCAGAGAATTAGATATTTTACGTACTTCTGAAATTTCATTTATCTATATGAAATAGTACTTAAGTTATAGGCTTTTGAAAAATTCAAAGTAGAAAAAGTTCCTTTTCCGTTTATCGGAAATCACTCAAAAGTTGATACGGATCTACAATTTTGATATATTACTTATATATGAAATTTCACCAACCTAGCTGTAATGGTACTCAAGTTATCGTGTTTACACACACACAGACACACATACACACAGAAATACGGACAAGATTGCAAAACTATGTTTTTCCGACTCAGGGAGGTGTAAAAGGTCGAGATTTGCAAAAATCTCGATTTTTTTTTTGCACAATTACAAGATTTTCTCTATGCTTCGTATATACGAGAAAGTAAAAATAAGTGTTCAAATTGTTTTTATGTTCAATTTAGCCCGTTGCAAACAAGTTTGACACGAATATCTTTACAAATAAACCTGGAGTGATCTCCGCTAAACTTTCTCGAATATTCTTATATAAAACTACGGGGGATGGCAACTCGGGATAAAGACATGATTTTTAATTCATTTTTAATTACTTACCTTTTAAAATAGAATAGAATTTCGTAGAAACAAGAATTGCGCACTAAGTGAACGTCTAACGATATGTGTATAATAGTGCGGAATACTAGTACTTTATAAACTTCCTTGGCGTTTTTTAAGAAATCGGAAATAGCGTAAAATACTACTTCCTGTCAACGGAAATAGCTCACAATTTGACAGAAGGCAGAGAATTAGATCTTTTACTTATATGTGAAATTTTGTTTATCTATCAGAAACAGTAATCAAGTTATATTCTTTTGAAAAACCAAAAGTAGAATAAGTTCCACTTCCGGTATCGGAAATCGCTGAAAAGTTAATACAGAACTAAAAATTTGATATAGTACTTGCATATAAAATATCATCAACGGTACTCAAGTTATCGTGTTCACAGATATATACACATATATACACACACACAGAGAGATATACGGACAGAATTGCAAAGCCCAGTGTTTTCCGACTCGATTACGCATAAAACACCGAAATTTTGATACATCTGCATTTATAATTTTTGCCTGATTAAAATTAGTCCACTATACTCCGTATATGAAACGATGAAAACTGTCACACGTTCATGTGATTTTTGCGCACGATTACAATAGTTTCTCTATACTCTGTATTCTAGAAAGTAAAAATAAGTGTTGAAATTGTTTTTATGTTCAATTTAGCCCGTTTGACACGAATATATATTTTAAAAAAATGCTGCAATGATTCGCAGTTATGATCGCTTTCTTATCATAAAAGAGTTTAAAAGGCTAAAAGATATTTATAACAGTCTAAACTGTGTGGTGGCTCTTACATACAACCACTAGAAGCCTACAAGTCTAAACAGTAAACAACACAAAGGTTTCTAATATTTCTCTGGGTTTCGAATATCGTTTTCACAAAATGGAAGGGCAAGTGACGTCATCAACTCTTTAATGACGTACGCTTGTCGACTCAGTCCTTGACTTGATTTCTGAGCTGAACCTGCTGGTTGGCAGAGGTTCGAGTCCAGCCGAGACGAGGTAGAGGTTGAGGACCCGCTTGTTGAAGGTGTAGGAGAGGAAGATGCAGACACCCTGTAGGCCGTTCATCACGATAGACAGGAACCTAAAATGTTTTATTTCTTAGACTGCTGTATTCCAATTTACTTTATGTTGTGGTCTATGCACAACTGCAGACGTGCGCCCAGACCCAAGTCCACACAACTACACAACTACAACATCTACCAACACACAACTTTAACTTTACATACAACGACAAACAGCCATACAAAGCAACACGCTCACATTTATCAAACATACAGATACGAACACATACCCACACACCATTTCAACATACGTACAGTTAATGAGCGGGCTTTCAAGAAATAAATGGCTGCCCTACCTGAGTGGACTAACATCAAGAAATAAATGGCTGCCCTACCTGAGTGCACTAAGATCAAGAAATAAATAGCTGCCCTACCTAAGTGCACTAAGATCAAGAAATAAATGGCTGCCTTACCTGAGTGCACTAAGATCAAGAAATAAATGGCCCCCCTACCTCAGTGCACTAAGATCAAGAAATAAATGGCTGCCCTACCCGAGTGCACTACGATCAAGAAATAAATGGCTGCCCTACCTGAGTGGACTAACATCAAGAAATAAATGGCTGCCCTACCTGAGTGCACTAAGATCAAGAAATAAATGGCTGCCTTACCTGAGTGCACTAAGATCAAGAAATAAATGGCCCCCCTACCTCAGTGCACTAAGATCAAGAAATAAATGGCTGCCCTACCTGAGTGGACTAACATCAAGAAATAAATGGCTGCCCTACCTGAGTGCACTAAGATCAAGACATAAATGGCTGCCCTACCTGAGTGCACTAAGATGAAGAAATAAATAGCTACCCTACCTGAGTGCACTAAGATCAGTGGCCTCGGCTACGATGGCGAAGATCCAAAAGGCTCCTGTCATGGAGGACAACTTGGCGTAGACAAACAGGTTCTTGCGGTCCTCACGTCTCGCGTGGTCCTTAGACTGCAGCTGGCCCACACGGTAGATGATGACGACAGTGGTGATGAAAAACGTCAAGTTGGTGACGATGATGAGTGACAGTGGCAGGACTAGGGCGACACCTGGTGTTAAAACAATTATCATCTCAAAGAATACAATATTTTTTGCGAGATCTTGAACTTTAAAGTACACCATCATTACAGTATGCAAAACGTCACGTTGCAAAGATTTACGTTCTGAAATTGGTGATTTGATTACTAGTGGCCTAGATCAACATTAGTTATAAATTAGTGATTTATTTATGCTCGGTTGAAATCAGTTTAAACAGAACAAAATCAATTTTACATTAAGCGAACAGTGAATAAAAACCCACAGAAGGAAGAGAGTATGTCGTATGGGTATAAACATAAAGGGAGATAACTAAATCTCAACGACACAAGGAAGGTAATCGTGTATGAACTCACCAATGAGAAGGGTGGAGTCCAGATAACAGACGGTGTTGCCGTAGCCAGTACCCCCGTCGTCGTTTGTAGCTAGTGACGTCACGATGACAGACGTCACCACGAGCAGGGGCGCAAGCAGTGACAGACAGACCTGTCTGACAAACTGACACGTCTCTTCCCGTGACGTCAGTGCCGAGCCTCGAGTCTTGGCGGTGAAGACCCTGAACATCTGGAAGCTACAGATGAACGTCCACGTGAACATCCACAGCCACAGGAAATGGGTGGAGACACCAACAGCTGTACACAGCCAGCTGGGGCCGCTCCTGTCGTAGTGTGAAAATATATGTTTAAAAGATTAATTAAGGTCTAAAAAATATTAACAAATCTCAGATTAAAAACGTTTGGTTTGAGTTTAAATCTGATTTACCTATTGGACTCTAATTGCTGTATAGAAATTGTGCTTTGTAAAAGGACCTCAAAGGAAAAAGAAGATATAAAAAAAACAGCATAAGCCTTAAAAATTATGTTAGTGTATGACAAATCAAATTTGTAGTTTATTTTCGCTTGTGCAAATTGTTTTATAGAATGCCAAAGTAGCAAGCCCTCTGAGTCAACAAAAGTTCATACTTACAAATGTGAACTAGCTAGTAATGACCCTTGTCCTAATAAAATACTTACAAATGTGAACTGGCCAACAATGACCCCTGTGCCAACAAAAGACTTACAAATGTGAACTGGCCAACAATGACCCCTGTGCCAACAGAAGACTTCCTGACAGACACATGTTGCTCTTGCCCGCCCGACTTCTGAGCTTTGTAAAACACATGTACGTCATGACGGTCAACAGCAGGCACCCCATGGAGACAGCGAGCAGCACGACCGTTAGGATGTACTCAGCCTTGACTATGTCAGGATCTATGAGGTCAACGACCCTTGAAGCCTTCAAGTCCATCTGACCGAGCTTTGTGTCCAGCAGTTGACGGCAGACGTTGAGCACGCCGTCTCCGTCAAGCGCCAACATGTTCAGCTCACTGAATTCCGAGAAAGTGATTCTCGTCCCCACAAGATCCAGCTCTATATTTATCTTAGGCGGTGCTCTGGTCTCGTCCACTTCAATAGTGTAGGACGTTTTGTTAAAGCTCACATAGCTACACCATAGGAGGTTGGAAATGTTCAGAAACGAATTCGAATATGCAATCAAACCTTTTTGTGAATGATAATTTTCTGAAACCATCGATAGAACATTCCGACTAGGGGACTCCATCGTGTCTAACAATATGTATTCATGAGCCGTAACCATGGCAACAGTTCTGAAAGAGACGTTGCCGTGTGTGCCAATGTCCAATGAGATGTGGGTGTTGATGAGGGTCTGGGTGATGGCGGTTTCAAACTCATCCCTCATCAGAAACGGGCTGGCCAGCAGGTTGCCGTCAACCCATAAGACAATGGGGTTGTGTTGTTGTGTCTTGTGCTGTCTGCCGATCGCGCTTATGTTTAGCGACCAACCTCCACACTCACTCAACAGCTCGACCAACTGAAACAATAAAATGTTGGGTGATTTTTAGCAACCAACAGATGGACCAACTGAATTAATAAAATGTTGAGTATATTTAAAAAGCACAATTCCGATATACAAAACAATATTAAAAGATGCTGTGCCAGCAGAGAGAAGAAGAGGAAGACAAAGACGTCACAGGATAAATGACATCAATGAAAGGACGGGGCTGCCCGTCTCAGAACAAATCAAAGTGGCAGAAGATCGAGATGGATGATGGAGAGTTATAAGGTCAATGCATAACTAGGCCATATGGTTAAAAAAAATAATAATTTTTTTTAGAATTTTAACTACAATCTTTAGTATACAAATGACTACAGTGTGGGATTTTAAGATGATCGATCTCGGAGTTTCTGTACACCCTATGTTTGCTTACGAAAGTGAATATTTAGGCTATAATTTAGGCTTGAAATAAATAAATATAAATGTAGCCTTTAACACACAAAAATATTTTAAAGTTCTCTACATTTGAAACTGGTTCTTAAAATAATATTTTTTGATGGATTCTCATCAACTCGTTAATGTCCATTGTAATAATTGTAAGAAAGGACCAAAAACACTTACTTTTGATTGTAATCTATCCAGCAGGCTTGACATAGACACGGTAGAGTTGGAGTCAGCGTCCGAGTCATATATAGACACGGTAAAGTTGGAGTCATCAAAGATGAAGTTAGTGGTCGAGTAGATGACGTCCCCCTCCGGTACCAGCCACAGCCTGAGCCTGTACCCCAGGCCAGAAACTCTCGGCACCACGGTGTAGCACGTGTTGTTGTCCAGCAGCTTGCCCGGGGTGCACCGCAGTGCCAGACACCGGCCCTGGAAGGTAAACAGGTGGGTGCCAGACAGGTATGTTATAAGCTGTTGTACTGTTTTATACGTGTCAATAGTGCGTGTGTGTGGGGGGGGGGGGGGGGCAGTGGGGTCGTAGCTGAGTGTCATTCTATCTTCATTGAATATTCGTTTGAAAATGTAGGTATAAACTTTGTGTGTGTGTCTGCTAATCTATATTTAGTGAACATTCCTTTACAAATGTAGGTAAAAGATTAGGTACTGATTGGTACCTTGGGAAAAAATGTATTGTTTCTGCGCAAAGACTTTTGTTATGTTGTAATTTTATGAATTCTGCACGTCACTTCTTAAAATTTCACGTTAGACATAACAAAGTTTTGACTTCCCTGTAAACAGGTAAGTCATACGTCATAGATTGTGGGAACAGGTAAGTCATACATCACAAATTGTGACTTACGTCTGGAGACGGCCACATGTTTGCCGAGCAGTTGATGAAACGATTCTTGTCGGCTGCTGGCGACTGCGCCAGTCGTCTGCGACCAAAGTTGAGCAGAAGTGAAAGTGGCGGGTTGGTCCTCACATTGGCTGGCTCGCCGTTACCACTGCGAGAGGTGCACACCCCGTAGCGGGGCCATTTGGTCTAGAGAGATGACGCAGTCAGTAGCACGTGATCAATTGAAAAACTCGGCAGATTTGTGTTTAACATAAGAAAGTGATGAGATCATAAAGTATAAATAAAGAGTGAGCTGTTGAGGATTATATTAAAATAAAGAATGCTGGGCATAACTCTCTCCCTCAATAGTACATGCATCTTGTAACCTGGGGGGTGTGGGGGTGGGATGTGGGGTTGGACACAAGAGATTTGTAATAGTTGTACACCCGCCAGGTTAGTTTAAGAAAAGCGCCACATCAAATATTTTTAGACCATCTACATGCATTATTTTCTTCTGTTGGCGTCATGTTTGTTGCTCGGATTGCACAGTGGGGTAAACGTAAAGTTGACCTAAGGCGTAGCGAGGGGGAAGGGGGAGGTTGGGGTGCGGACTGCACCGGGTGACACCATTTAGGGGGTGACACCAAGGCAAAAAATAGCAAAATATATAGAGAAAAATGATAATTCCACTTAATTAAGTGATTAATTCGAGTGTTAAATAGTCTTTTAAGAGGTGCAAATCGAAGATTTGAGGGGGGGGGGGGGGGGGTTCGAAAGTTTGAGGATGGGTGCAAATCAAAAGTTTGAGGGGGGAGGGGTTGCAAATCGAAAATTGAAAGTTTGTCGCCGGGAAGGGTCGCTACGCCTCTGGGGGGTGACACAGTTAAGTGCCGCACCAGGTGACACCCGACCTCGCTACGCCACTGAAGTTGACAACCTACCAAGTTAACCTGTGACAACCTACCAAATTACAGATCCCACAGAAAATGTTTGTGAAAGATTGCTTGGAGGTTCGGCTGTAGACGAGATGAGAATTCCCGCTAAGTTCCCGGCATGCATCAGCCACATCATTGTCAGATCCAAAGCTGGTGTTGCAATGGTCTATAGTAGGGTGGCTGAAGATTATATATAAACACAAACTAAACACAAACACAAATAAAAACACAAACACAAACACGAACACGAACACGAACACAAACACAGCGCAAAAAACAAACAAAACGCAAAAGCAACACGCAAACACAAACACAAAAGCAAAAGAAAAACACAAACGCAAACACAACGCAAAGGCAAACACAAACATAAAAGAAAACGCAAACACAAACAAAAACACAAACCTAAACGCAAATAATAACTCATAACATAAACACAACTTAAATGCAAACATAAACGCATAATGCTCACTGACTAGCCCTGGACGCCAAATTGCACCCTGTCGTGGCGCCGGGTGAACCGCCTGATTCAACTTAGTAAACTACTATAATACCTCAAATTATCCATAGTCTATTGCACTCACTTTAACGAACGTAGGCAACATAGCGCTCATGGGGATGCCCGGGGCGCCAAAAAGCACTCTGTTGGGGCGCCAGAGGACGCCCTGGATTCAATTTAGTGAAGGAATTTAGTAACCCTTCTTATCCATAGCCTATCGCATTGTTTAAAATAAACGTAGGCGCCATCGCGCTCACGGGACGGCCTGTGGAGCCAAATAGCACCAAGTCGGAGTGAAGGAGGACGCCCTGGTTTCAATTTAGTGAACGACTATAGTAACCCTTTTTACTTTTTATTAAAAATATCCGTGTTTTACCTAACATATTGCACTTTATCAATCCATGCTTATTTTATTATTCCAACAATAATGCCCTACGGAAGTCCGCGGAATTCGCTTTCAAATTTTTTTATTAGCATGACACCATAACATAACCTACTAACTAAAGAGAAAACAGTGCTACATTCAGATATATTAATAATCGAATATGGATAAACATCCTCGCCAGTAAATGCGAACCCTTTCAAGTTTAAAGCTATCACATATAATAATATATATCATATTCTTTTTTCCTTTGGTGGTGACACCTTGAGGTACCCAACCTAGCGACGCCACTGTATATATATAAACACACCGTGTATGAAAAAAAATATCAACCTGTATTGGTACGATTTACATGGCACAGTGGGCGTGTCCTGCTGGAAGTATTGTGTGACGACACAGGACGTGACGTCAGCACGAGCCAGCCTCAACATCTCGTCCCTGCTGGTAGCCTTGTAGACGGGCATGAAGTTCTTGCATTTGATCTTCAGCAGGAGGGGCGAGGGCTGTTAGATAGAGGGAGGGAGGGTTTGACAATATAGCTCATCTAGAAGAGAAATAAAGGGTTGAAACGATTCGTTACTAAAACTAAACTAATACAGAACTCGATAATTTTTCCGTAGATAAAAGAAGTAAATTGTAAAAGTTCCGATCAAAACTTAAGGACATTGAAGTAGCTAATTAAATTAAGTACTCATGTAAGTCTAACAGTGCATAGATAAGATGGAGTTTCTGTGGCGGTCTTTTATTTTATGCGTCTATATTAGGTACCAACCTAGACTGAGGATAAATATAGAGTCGAGGCTTGAGGGGATGTCATGAGACTTTTAGTCTACCGTTTATTGATTACAAACTCTACAGCTAATAAACACCGAAACTAAATGTGCCCTACCTTTGTTACATTGTTACACTGTGCACAGAATTTATTTCTATAGACAACTTGTGTATCTGTGTCTACAACACGAGTGATCAAATCCAATGTGATCTCCTCAGGTGAAACATCTTCCTCACATAACTTGACCACATCACCCTGGTAGTCCTCGGCACATGAGCGGACGTACAAGAAGTTTGTATGAAGAGCACTGAACTCCGCCTCACAGTCCAATGTAGGGGGCTTACGTTGGGTTCTGCTGTCGACCTTGTTCGTGATGTTCCGGACGTTGAAGAAACCATCAACTCTCTCCGGCTGGTCTGTCAAGTTGACGTTTAGATCAAAATCCAGCTGAGAGAAGATCCCACTTTTTAAGCCGGGTGGGGGGAGGTAATTCTCTGTTATGTCAGGACAGCAGACGTCATAAATCTCACAAGATGGCCTGTGGCAGCTACAAGTTGCGCAGTAAAATCTCGGACACGCCATCTGCAACAAGTTGTTGATATACACCACATTGTCTCCCTTACATCTCATGGGGCAGTAACTCTGCTGGTAGTCAAGGGGAGAAAACTGAGTCTTGTTCCAGGGGTAAATGTGAGACTTTTTATGGGAATAGTTTTCCGCGGGCGGTTCATAGGTCAACGATGGGTCATCTGGCTCGGGGTCATAGGTCAACGATGCATTATCCGGCACACTGTCATAGTTCAACCACGAGTCACCTGGCTCAGGGTCATAGTTCAGCGAAGAATTAAAACTGTAAGTTTCTTCATACTCTATCCAATAGCTGCCGCTAGTTTGATTGTTTATCACAAACTCCTGTACTCCTGAATCTTCCAAGTAACCGGAATACTCCGTGCTGTTGTTTAAAGAATTTGATAGAGGCTGTGACGCTATGAAAGTGTATGTAGAGATGGCCACGACAAAAAAACTCAGACATTTGGAAAACGCCATTTTTTACAGAAATGTCTGATGTTTCCAAAATTAGAAATACAACGCGGGTGTCGTTTCACGGTCCATTTGTTTCACATCAAGTAGGAAAATTGTGGGAAATGGCTGATAGTGCTTGCGAGGTGATCATGTTGCCCAACTACTGTCTCGATGTGTGGAAGCCAATGATGTCGATCCACAGCCTGTTAGTGTCGCGGTCTGTTGTGTCACGTGATAAAACAGCCTGTCATCCTACATCAAAGGTGGGGGCGGGACTCGAGTGATGAGCAGCCTTACCCCCCAGGGCCTGACGGGTTGCGCCTGACCGGTAGGGCAGTGGATGAAATATTCAAGCTACAGCCTCGGTACCAGCACACGACACGTGCTGTACTGCGTGGTGACAGATGAATCACGTGACCCAAGTGAACCTTTAGGACATGCGCAGTTGCCAGTGACGCAGCTCAAATGTCAAATTGTTCCTAATTGATCCGTAAAAAAAAACAAAACGGTGACTCGATGATCTATTAGAGGACAAAAAATGTCGCAGTCAATGATGTGTTTGATGTTATCTCTTGTACGGTAAAGTACGTGCAGAAAACCAAAAACAAGGCAGAAGAAGTAGAGTTTATCTGGTGCGTGTGAAGGTACAGTGTGGTCAGCACTATGCACGTCATTGGTTTCCCCAATTCATGCCTGGTACCCAACACAGCTGAGCGGACACAGTGACGACGTCTGAAAACAAACAAGGGAATCATGCGCGCTACCTCCTGGGCTCACAAAACTTGCATGATTCACAGTCCCATCTAATTCAGCAGGAGAGATGATCAACTAATGATTCACAGTCCCATCTAACTCAGAGACGATCAACTAAACAGTGAGATGGTCAGCTACCACGCTGACCACTTCAGGCAGATTTTGTTTTACCTGCATCTAGAAGACATTTGTACCATCAACCTTTTAGACTTTGATGTGTGTATAAGATACTAGCCTACCCAGCGCACGTGTTGTTGTTGCATATTTTAAAAGGATTTCATCAATACGTTACAAATTGTGTATTTGTAGACGTGTAACCTTGTTTTCTAAAACTGAGTTATTCTAATGTAAACAATGCCGGCACTATATTTCTTGGACCCTAGTAGTTGGGGAACAGGTTGGTCCTTACTCCCGCCCAGAGGTCCCAGGGCGTGCTGTATGAATACATTTCGTGTACGTTGATCACCCTCCGTAATAATGGGGTAAAACTGATGTTAATTACCCTCCGTAATAATGCGGTAAAACTGACATCCACGACCGCCTAGGTGTCAGAGGCGTCGTGTGACGCTCTCGGGTACTACCACAGGAGCGTCGGCTGCGTCTCCTGGTTCGGTTAAACCATCGAACGGAGTTCCCTATAGTATGCCGCTCTTTAAAATGAACGTAGGCGCTATAGTGCTCACGTGGGACCCCGGTGTGTTCAGGGTAGCCTGGTGCAGTTTGACCGTAGAATCAGTTGCACCTCTGACCCCTTGGGTAGGACGTGCATGTAACAGATCTCTGGCATTCTCTGGGCGCCAAATAGCATCCTGCCGGGTCGACGAAAGTTATAATAATTAAAAAAAGATAAATAAACAAACCCACAGCCAGACATACTTTCATATATATATATATATATATATATATATATATATATATATATATATATATATATATATATATATATATATAAACAAATACTAAATAATATAAAATGTACACTATTAGGCACGAACTCTCTAAGGAAGTATAATAGCATTTAGAACTAGAGCTCAGTATAGTGTGACATAATTCAGCATTTGTACTCAATAACATCGCTGTGTCAAGGCTGTATACAAAAACAAACACAAAAAATGTGCAGCCATTTTTGGTCATTGCTGATAGAAAAACATCATGTTTTGGCATTCGGTCAATAAAAAATATTTTGTTTTCTTGAATTATTGATTCAGATTCTATTTTTTTCTTCTGTGAAAGCTAACCGATAACACAAGAGTTCATTTGTCATAACAACGCCATGGTTTATGGCTGGTCACGTGCGTTAATAGACCAATCACAAACTACAAGCTTGGGGTGACGGCCATTGACCAACAACTTAAGGTTCAATGACCCACAGAGACCTACAACTATATGTGGTGTGTCTTTGTCTTTTGCTATCTCTTTGTGTTAATTTTATGTGGTTATCTATTTGTGTTAATTTTATGTGGTTATCTATTTGTCTTAATCTTTATGTAATTGTTTCTTTGTTATAAATTTTCGTAGTAGTCTTTCTGTAGATGTCGACTAGAAATAATTCAACTGTATCCTGTTAGCACATACTAGATCCCCTGCTAATTATATCTAGACTGATCGTCTATTCTCATGCCACGAACCAGTCCGGTAGATTTTTTAAGGAATTGATTTTTTTTTCAAACCCAGGTGCAACTTTTATGCTTCAAACATTTATTCTGAGTGTCAGTATTTCAAAAATTGATTTTGAAAAAGATTTATTTTGACATATAGTTCTAATCATTCACGTAAAACATCTAGATCTATTTTGTTTTCAAACTCAGCGCAGATAAAATACTGAAATATAAATTCTTCCGTGCATACCAATAATTGGTGAAAACAATGTTTTAAACTGTTTACCAAATTTTTGATTTTTTGTTGACTTCCCACTGAATGTTTCAAACAATCAAAACAATTTTTTATTGATTAGGACAAATACTGCAAAGGTTGATATGGCAAATATGTTGGATAAAAAAACAGAAAAATATTATAGAAACTTAATAGATTAAAAACAATACTTTTTATAAAATCTTTTTTAAAGTTTAATACATCTTGATACGTTTACGTGCGTCTTCGTGTGTCCGCGTACGTGTGCGTTTGCATGTTTGCGTTTGCGTGTAGGCGTACGTTCACGACATGACTATGTATATGTGCATTTGTTTATGTATGTATGTTTGATAGGTTGATTCACGATGTATGTGCATGTGTTTATGTATGTATGTTTGATCTGTTGATCCACGATGTATGTGTATGTGCAGGTGTTTATGTATGTATGTTTGATTCGTTTATCCACGATGTATGTGTATGTGTTTATGTATGTATGTTTGATCCGTTGATTCACGATGTATGTGCATGTGTATGTGTTTATGTATGTATGTTTGATCTGTTGATTCACGATGTATGTGTATGTGTTTCTGTATGTATGTTTGATCTGTTGATTCACGAAGCAGACAAATCTGGCCACTGAAAGGTTTACCAGCATCGAACTGTTTACCCTGTGGCCGGGGACTCTCGTGGCTGTTGAATAATAGAATCAATCAATCACTGGCTATAGGCTGCTGGTCTCTGATCCCATTCGCTGAGTGGAGGGGGGGGGGCTATTTCATTAAACATTAGCTCCACAGTGCCTGGGGTGTAGGGGGAGGGGGGGTCTGTTTTTATCGTCGTCATTAGCAAACTATGCTGGGTTTACATTCAATGTAAAGTATTCGAAACAGACGGTTTAAAATGATGCGCATCTATAAATTATCGAATTAAAAGTTTAACATGTAAAAAAAAATAACGTTTTAATATTTTTGGCTCAACTTCATAGGAATAATTTATTAAAGGCCATTTCATTTAAATGTTTTTTTTTTTAAATTTAAAAAAACTACTGTACAAGTGAAAAATGAATTGCGGGTTTTCAACATTAGACGGCAGTAAGGTTGAACAGTTGCTAATACATTCTGGAGTTTCGACTTTATGTCTTCACCCCACAAAATTCCTCTTTATGGACATCATGTGCTAGTACTGAGACTTTTGCGCGTTGCATTTTCTAAACGTCAATTTACACAGTAATGGGAACCTTTCGACGTGAGATTACCCTGTTGGTACCTGTGGCTGCTGAAAAATCAGCGATTTATAGACACGAGACTCGCACAAACGACACGAAAACAGCAACACAAAAGACACAAACTATTAACACAATCATGAAACGATAACAGATACCCCGAACAAATCCAGTAACACACTAATAAAACAATAACATACCCCGAACACATAACAAACCAGTAACTCAATCATCAAACAATAACAGAGAACACGAACAAATCCAGTATCAAAATCATCAAACAGTAACAGATACCCCGAACAAATAAGGAGATCTGTGAAAAGATTTAAGACGTGGAAACCAACGAGACAAAAAAACACGGAGTGAGCTCAGTGTTTGGTGGTGTTACACTGTCGAGTGAACTCAGTGTTTGGTGGTGTTACACTGTCGAGTGACCAGACTAGTCCAGAGTTCTTGCAGCCTCTCTCTGCTGGACACCCCGATGACCGCAACCTTCCTGTTCCATACGACGTCACAGTCCCTGATCTCGTTCACGTTGTTGTCGCTGGCAAAACTATCCGCGGCGAGTCGAGCAACTCCCGCTGTTTTGGCGAGAATCCCGTTGATGAACGCGTCTTCCGGCGAGATCAGTCTAACGTGTGCGGCTGTAGACAGCAGGGGGGCGATGCTGGGCATCGTGAGGGCGTACGCCGCCCCGATGGTGTACTGGGGGTAGTACTCTAGAGGGTACTCGTCGTACCCGACGCCCCAGCGGTGGGGGTGTCTCACCACTAACGGCCGCGGGCTGGGGTGCCTGCGCCCTATTGTAAACACATCACCGTTAAAATCTCGTGTCACGTGTTTCAACAGTTGAACCATCAACGGCATGTTGATAAACGTGTCCTCGTCCACCTTGAGGACGAACCGTGTCCTGCTGCAGTACTTGAGTGTCCACTGGAGCCCGACCAACATCTTGACGGACAAGTTCCTGTAGCTGTCCACAAAGTCCGCCATCACCACATCATTGTTCAACACAGATTCCGTCTGTAGACTCTTCAGGTCCTTGTCCTTTGAATTATTTTGAAATCCAAACAAAAAAATGTGTTTAATGTTTTCCCCGAGAACGACATGTGGCCAGGAGTTGGTCTCAGAGGCCCGCAGCCAAGTTTTTCTAATCAGGTCTCTGGTCTCAGCCCTTGTGACTACAGACGGGATCACGACAAGGAGAAACGGGTTATGGTTCCTGCAGATGGCCTCCCCTGAGATGAGGAAAAGGTAATCCAGGCTGTTGTTGACATCGGCTCGAGGTGTAAAAACAGTGTGGTTGTTCTTTAAATACACTTCGTCGGGTATCACAGAGTATAACGCATGCGTGCTTTTGGTTAGGTTATTCAGCAGGGAGTCGTCCACTAACCCTAACATGCTGAATGTATCTCTTGCTGGCTGGGACACCACACTGTGGGGGGAGGGGCCGCTGGCATTGGTTAGGTTGTCATGTGACTTGTGGTCCTGTTGACTGAGTGAGTACACGTGTGTGTCAGACACCACATCACGTGTCGCGCGGTATAGAAGAAAACAACACATAACCAGCGATACAAGAGCGAGTAACCGTGGAAATACTTGACGTGCGAGTTGTCTCGGCCAGGGCATGGTAATAGTGTTGTTCTCTCCCTTTGACTGCTGATCACATAGGAAATAAATATTGTTAAATCAAAACATTTCACGAAAACCATCTAAATTAGTGAGATTAAAATTAATGAAATACAATCAAAATAATTATACAATATATAGAAGTCTATTGAATTAATTCTAGCTAATAATTGATTTGTTTACCACCAATAAAAATATACTACTTACAATACTTAAAAATATTTGAAGTTTACTAAAACATATACAAAGCTACTAACAGATCAGAAATTTTGAGTTTCTCCAAGTTTACCAACACATACAGAAGGCTACTTACAGATCAGAAAATTTGGGTTTCTCCAAGTTTACCAACACAAACACAACGCTACTTACAGATCAGAAAATGTGGGTTTCTCCAAGTTTACCAACACATACGCAAAAGCTACTTACAGATCAGAAAATTTGAGTTTCTTCAAGTTTACCAACACATACATAAAGCTACTTACAGATCAGAAAATTTGAGTTTCTCTAAGTTTACCAACACATACACAAAGCTGCTTACAGATCAGAAAATTTGAGTTTCTCCAAGTTTACCAACACATACACAAAGCTACTTACAGATCAGAAAATTTGGGCTTGTCGTTTGAACATTTGACTGACACGAGATTCCCTATCACCAGCTGATGTTTATAAAGGACTGACCAAATCTGTGTGACTCGAATGTTGTTACAGAAAACTTCAATTTGAAAGAGTTTATTTATCTTCTCCAGTACAGGTCGATGGTTTGGATTAGACATGGATCAGCTAATCTTAATCTGCTAATCTTTCCAGCTTACATCACTCGTACAACACTGATAGCACATCATGCAAGTTGTGGAAAACTTTGAAATTCGTTAATCTCTAACCCACAGATAATCCTACGTAATCTCTAACCCTCAGATAATCCAACCTAAACATAAACGTTTGAGTTTTGTTTGGCTGATAACACACACACACTAAATGGTCCTAGATTTCGTCTAATCATCCCGTCTAAATATTTCATTCGATCACCTACAATTTTTTTTAACTTTCATAAAAAACGTTTTAATAACAAGCTTTTATGTAATAATGCACTAAAAAGTAGAAAATTAATTATGCACTGCTATTTAAATAACTATAAAGACAAGCGTGGGTCACTTTAGTATCTATTGGATACCTTTACTAATATTTAGGAAGAGACCCACGCTTTTCTTTATAGTCATTTAGATAGTAGTGTTAATTTATTATCTACTTTTTAGTGCATTATTACATAAAAGCTTGTTATTAAAACGTTTTTTATGATTTTTTTTTAGTACTTTACATGTTTTTATTTACAATAGAGTTACATGACTAAAAACCATTGCGCAGCTATTGAACGTGATGACGCGCTTTTGCCGTGAAGACGCGTGTGGATAGAACTGCCTACTAATTTGGTCAAAATTTTAATTAATTCATAAAAAATTAATCAGGCGACCAATTAAGTCAAATTTAATGTCACGATGCATTGTCTTCATGTCTTGACCCACGTACTAATTACGAATCGTATCTGTCAGTTAGAAGTGCCTGCAAGTTTGCTCGGCAGTTTCGATCTAGACAGACTGACGACAGAGGAAATGAGTTAAATAAAAGCTTGTAAAAAATTCATAAAAAACGTTTTAATAACAAGCTTTTATGTACTAATGCACTAAAAAGTAGAAAATAAATTATACACTAATATTTAAATTACTATAAAGTTTTTTTATGAATTCTTTTTTAGTGCTTTACATGTTTTATTTACAATAGTGTTACATGACTAAAAACCATTGCGCGTCTATTGAACGTGATGGCGCAACTATTGAACCTGATGGCGCAGCTATTGAACGTGATGACGCGTGTGGTGTGGTTGGATAGACATGCCTACTAATTCGGTCCAAATTTTAATTAATTCATAAAAAATTAATTAGGCATCCAATTAAATCAAATTTAGTTTCAGATTGCATTGTCTTCATGTATTGACCCACGTGCCAACTGTGAATCGTATCGGTCAAGTAGAACTGTACGAATTTTCGCTCCGGCGTTTCGATCTAGACAGACAGACAGACAGACAGACAGACAGAGGAAGTGAGTTAAATAAAAGCTTGTAAAAAATTGTTGAATTCGATCATCTACAATTTTTGAAAAAAATATCTCATTCGATCATCTACAATTTAAAAAAAAATTCTTTCGATTATCTACACTTTAAAAAAAATTAACGTAAAAGAAATGAGGATTTATTTTTTTCGATAATTGTTTTAAGAAAAATGTTTCAGATATGTTGCAATGTTGCAGTGCATTTTAAGTGAAGTAGTAACTAGAATATTCTGGATATTTAGTTGGTCTGTTAAATCTGACTATAGTACCCCACCGTATCCATAGTGTATCGCACTTTTTAAAACGAACGTAGGCGCCATAGTGCTGACGGAGGGGGGGGGGGGCGCTAAATTTTACCGTGCCGGGCGCCGTCCTTCTCAGCCACTTCCCAAGTTAATGGTGATCGGATAGTCAATTTCTGCAAGAGTTAATTGAAAAGAACACTTGTAATTCAATTTTTCTCTGGAATAACAATTTTATAAACCAAATTTTGATTGAAAGTTTCTTATTCATACTAGTATGATAGTTTGACGGTGACAAATTTTTAAATGTTCAACCGTTCCAATGTTCAACCGTTCCAATGTTCAAACGTTCAAATGTTCAACCGTTCCAATGTTCAACCGTTCAAATGTCCAACCTTTCAAATGTTCAAACGTTCCAATTTTCAACCATTCCAATGTTCAACCGTTACATATGTTCAACCGTTCCAATGTTCAACCTTTCCAATGTTCAACCGTTCCAATGTTCAATCGTTCAAATGTTCAACCGTTCAAATGTTCAAACGTTCAATGTTCGACTGTTCCAATGTTCAACTCTTTACATATTGGCCCTGTAGTTACCCTCACTGATTAGCAGATCTGCTAGGTTCCCACATGTGTTGTCCTTTTGACCGAGTCCTTTTATTTTTAGTGTCTTCTCGAATTTGCAAAAAAAAAAAAAGATAATAATTTAAAATAATTATCATTAAATTAAAAAACAAACACGTTTTCTGATTGAACTAAAAGTAGAAAATAAATGCTATACATCACAATAATGCAAGCGATCACTCTACTATAAGCGATCGCAAACTGCGTGCGCATTATGACAAAAAATGAAAAACGCGCAGAAGTAAAAGTTTTTTATCGGTCATTGTTAATATAAGATGTAAAAGTTATATTACTATTGATTAGATAATACTATTGAGTTTTATTAGGGAGCTTGTAGAGAGTCAGCAGTATTAGAAACTGTAAGAAAATCACGGCGCCCCACGTTTTTCATTATTTTTTGTCATAATGCGCACGCAGTTTGCGATCGCTTATAGTAGAGTGATCGCTTGCATTATTGTGATGTATAGCATTTATTTTCTACTTTTTAGTCTTTGTCTGTTTGTTTGCATTCAAATCTTGCTATCGATTTTATCTTCTCGCATTCACTTTTTTTTGGGTAAACGAAGACAAACACTCACGAAGGACGTACACAAAGATAAAAGGGACTTATACCAGGCATGACACCAGGCATTCAGGATCAGCTGGAAGTTCGTGTCGACGCATTCTTTCCATCTCCTGTAGACATTCCTCATTGCAGGTTTTTTTCCTGTTAGCTTGCTGCAATCCAATTCCACAATTCGTACGTCTTCGAGTGATCGTACTCGACTGAGCGCAACATACGCCTGGCCCGTTTCAAAAAGCGCTGGTCCTAAATAGACAACTGCGTGATCAACTGTGCAGCCTTGCATTTTATGCACTGTGCATGCCCAGCATAGAATTATGGGCAGTTGTCTTCGCTCGACTTTTCCATAATTCAGTTTTTCATCAAATTCTACGCATCTCGGCTCAATCCGATGGATTCCATCTGGCCCAAAGTCAATGCTTAAGTCGGGAATGTCTTTATCAATCTGGTCGCGTCTGAAATTTGGCCAATGAATTTCTGTAATGTTGCCGATTGCACCATGAACCAGTCCCTTTTCAACGATGATGTTCGCTCTCAACATCACTTTAGCGCCGAGGAATATTTCCATTTCCTTTTGCAATCCTCCAGTCTTATTTATATCGTTGGATACAACTTTGCTCATGTCGATTTTGTCGGCGTTTCTTCCAGAATCAATGATTCGATCCTGAATGAAGCTTATTATACAGTATTTAATCAATAGGGGATATTATATGTTATTTTTAAATTTAATATTACGCAGCCGTTTGTTAAATCTAGTTTTACAACGACGACTCTCACGATTTCGGTTTGGTTTTAAAACTTAAGTTCATTGATTCTTAAAAAGGTTGCAGCCGCGTTCCGAGCGCGCCCCGCCCCTCTCACCGACTAGCGGCAAAAGGGCGGCCTAAAATGATCAATAAAATTTTTCCATTGATCAATTTAGTAATAATAATAATTGCATATTGTATTGTCATCGGAATCAAAGCTTCCCTGAAAGTTTCAGCGCGCTAGCTAACTGGGAAGTGCCCGAAATTTCGATCGCAAGATTTGATGGAAAGACAGACGAGAAAGAAAGTTAAAGAAAACGTGGGAAAAAATAATGTTTTGTTTCGAATTCTGAATTACTGCCATTTCACTCACACACAATTATTTGTATACAGCATCAGATCCGTCTCAGCTTTACATACAGCTACATACAACATTTATCAGCAACTGATCTATCCAGCTTTACAGCTACATACAACATATATCAGTAACTGATCTATCTAGCTTTACAGCTACATACAACATATAACAGTAACCGATATGTCCCAACTTTAAAATATTTAAATGTTCGATATAAAAACGAGAAAAAACACGAACATTTTTCTAACATAATCGTTAAAAATTTGAAAAGGACTTAAATCCCTTACTGTAGAATGTATATAACAGTTCGAGCTTGGATTAAAGGATTAGAGTGTTAAAAAATTTCCCAGCTTGCAGTGGGCAATGTTAATGGAGGGGTTGACGCAGCCCAGTAGCAAAGGGAGATTCGCTTGAACGCATTTAGTCGTCTGCTGTTGCGTGACTTATTTGATCGTCTGCTGTTGTCAACACACTCGATCGTCTGTTGTTTTACCACACACGCGATCGTCTGCTGTTGTCAACACACTTGGATAAATCTCTGGTTTCATGTAGGCAGGTCTAAGCAAGAAGGTTTGGCTACAAAACGTAACGTGATACCGTTCCACCAGGATAGAGACACCTTCAGGGAAAATAGACGGGCGACATGGCAGGTGTGAGGTGGACGTTCAGACAGCTGCTTCATGCTATGGTACTCATCTTGGTGGGCTTTTTGATTGCCAGCTACTGGTCGGTGAGTACACGGACCTAGTTCTTGACATGTGTACATAGACTTAGTTGTTGACATGTGTACATAGACTTAGTTGTTGACATGTGGTGTACATAGACCTAGTTATTGACATGTGTACATAGACCCAGTAGTTGACATGTTGTGTACATAGACATAGTTATTGACATGTTGTGTACAAAGACCTAGTTGTTGATGTGTTGTGTACAAAAACCTAGTTGTTGACATGTTGTGTACATAGACCTAGCTATTGACATGTGTACATAGACCCAGTAGTTGACATGTTGTGTACATAGACATAGTTATTGACATGTTGTGTACAAAGACCTAGTTGTTGATGTGTTGTGTACAAAAACCTTGTTGTTGACATGTTGTGTACATAGACCTAGTTGTTGACATGTTGTCTACATAGACCCAGTAGTTGACTTGTTGTGTACATAGACCTAGTTGTTGACATGTTGTGTACATAGACCTAGTTGTTGACATGTTGTGTACATAGGCCTAGTTGTTGACGTGTGTACATAGACCTAGTTGTTGACATGTTGTGTACATAGAACTAGTTGTTGACGTGTTGTGTAGCTGTTGACAGGTTGTGTACATAGACCTAGCTATTGACATGTTGCGTACATAGACCTAGTTGTTGACATGTTATGTACATAGACCCAGTAGTTGACTTGTTGTGTACATAGACCCAGTAGTTGACATGTTGCGTACATAGACCTAGTTGTTGACGTGTAGTTTACATAGACCTAGTTGTTGGCGTGTTGTGTACATAGACCTAGTTGTTGACATGTTGTATACATAGACCTAGTTGGTGACATGTGTACATAGACCTAGTTGTTGACATGTTGTGTACATAGACCTAGTTGTTGACATGTTGTGTACATAGGCCTAGTTGTTGACATGATGTGTATATAGGTCTAGTTGTTGACGTGTGTACGTAGACATAATGTTGACATGTTTTGTACATAGACCTAGTTGTTGACGTATACATAGACCTAGTTGTTGACGTGTAGTGTACATAGACCTAGTTGGTGACATGTGTACATAGACCTAGTTTTTGACATGTTGTGTATATAGACCTAGTTGTTGACATGTTGTGTACATAGACCTAGTTGCTGACATGTTGTGTACATAGACCTAGTTTTTGACATGTTGTGTACATAGCCCTACTTGTTGACGTGTGTACATAGACCAAACCTATAACACAATCAGTAGGCCTATAACTAATTTCTTAAACCAACAACAAATTACATAATCAATATAACAAAGTTCTTTCTGAACCAACAACAAATCTATAACAATCGATGTAACTCGGTAGATATACGGTAACGATACGCTTGACTGGATGTGCAGCCGATAAACTAGGTCACCGTTATGTGAGGTGAGGGTTATAGCATACATATAATTAAAATTGGATTATGGGATATCTCAGGGATTTTGTGGGATTTCATCAGGTTAAGTATTGAGGTTTGATAAAAGCTTTAGTCGAAAGTGGGCCTAATTCTATTTATGTTTCTGGCAAAATTAAATCATAAAGTACATTCAAAAAACTGTATCAAATTAATATTTCTTACTGTGGAGTAAAGTTTCAACATTAAACAGACATGTCTTCGTTCTTAATTGTAATAATAGGTGTGTGTATTGGTGTGTATCGCTGCATGAAATGGTGTGTTTGTCTGTGAATAGGTGTATATATGAGTGTGTATAGCTTAGACTAGGAACGTTGAAATAACCATAATGGTTGTTACACGACTCATTGCGTCACCGATCATTTCTGTCGCAACACAGAAGCTATACATGACTTCATGACGTTACAATCGATCACCTTTTGACGATCGATCGTCATTTTACCAAAGCTTCATTAATTTCAATCAATCACGACCTAACAAGGGCACATCACATTAAAATACATTATGACCTAACATTTCCACATCACATTAAAATACATCATGACCTAACATTTCCACATCACATTAAAATACATCATGACCTAACATTTCCACATCACATTAAAATACATCATGACCTAACATTTCCACATCACATTAAAATACAACATGACCTAACACAGCCACATCTCATTAAAATACAACATGACCTAACATTTCCACATCTCATTAAAATACATCATGACCTAACAAGGCCACATCACATTAAAATACATCATGACCTAACAAGGCCACATCACATTAAAATACAACATGACCTAACATTTCCACATCTCATTAAAATACAACATGACCTAACATTTCCACATCTCATTAAAATATATCATGACCTAACAAGGCCACATCACATTAAAATACATCATGACCTAACATCGCCACATCACATTAAAATACATCATGACCTAACAAGGCCACATCACATTAAAATACATCATGACCTAACATCGCCACATCACATTAAAATACATCATGACCTAACAAGGCCACATCACATTAAAATACATCATGACCTAACAAAGATCACCCCACCCCGTGCCCCTCCCCCCAGGTTCTACACTCCCCCACCCCGCACGTGCTGAGAATGACGTCCATCCTGCACCAGACGGTCAACCTACAGTCACGTGACCCACAGTCTGATGTTCGTGTCTCGGGGACAAGCGAGATTTTCACCACGAACTTTATCCGTGTCGCGTATGACGACACGTACATGTACTCAGCCCTTGCTCACACCGAGCCACACGTCAGGGACACACGGACAAACGTGTCGGACACGCCAACAGTAGCCGTAGTACTCACGCCAACAGTAGCCGTAGTACTCACGACTTTTGACGTTGGTCTCCAGACCTACAGATGCTGTCTTCTGTTTGAGGACAGCGAGTCGATAACCTTGGTGGTGGTCAACTCCACGGTCCGCTCACCTGACAACACAGGTGACGACACAGGTCACGACACACCAAGACAGACAGTCTACACAGTCAGACAACACGTGTGTGACAATGTGATTATGACGTCAGAGTTCAGAGCTCAGTACGCCACTCTGACGTCATCAACGTGTCCGCCCAGCACGTCTGGGTATGTCAGGGTGGGGTACACGACAGCACACCCAGCCGTGGCCGTGTGTGTAGCGCTGACACAGCCCCACGCCTACACGCCAGCTTACGTCATCGAATGGTTTGAGGTGCAGAAAACTCTGGGCGTGTCCAAAGTTGTGCTCTACGTCACACCAAACGACGCAAACTTAGAGGCGGTTCTCAAGTTTTATAAAGATGGAAATTTTCTGGAGCTAATGGAGTTCCGACCACCGGAAGACGTGATCCGGAACATGAGCAGACCGGAAGTGTTGGAGATGGTCAATGTTGACTGCAGGCAGAGACTGGCAGGGTACCATTACGTCATCAACCTGAACTTGGACGAAATGGTCATACCTCACAGGGAGACCTCCCTATACACGTTATTGCAGGTATTTTACTAATAGGACAGGGGTCTCCAAACTACGGCCCGGGGGCCAGATGCGGCCCGCGAGGTCCTCTTATCCGGCCCGAGGCGATCTTTTTGTCCACGGAATAAATGTTTGTTAGAGTTTGCTGAAAACTATGCCCAGAAAATTCAAAACAATTTGAAAATGTAGCTTTGGGTGCAAATACCATTGCCCGCCGTGTTTCAGACATTGGTGAAAACATCGTGTCTCAAGTAGCGAAAATGCAAGCAAGTTTTACAATTTTTAAATTGTAATGGATCAGTTGCTGGACAGCTGTTCCACATCTCAACTGCTTATGTTCATTTGAGGTGTGGATGAAGACATAACCATAACACAAGAACTGGCTTCCTTACATAGAATGTATGGCACTTTTACAGGAGTGAATATAGATAGTTCAAAGACATTTTAAAAGATAGAAACACAGAATCGCAAGATTTACCATATTTAACAGCAGTAAGATGACTAATTTGCAAGAAATTTTTCTGAGCAGAGTATTTAAGTTAAAAAAGGAAATAGGTGACTTCCTTGAAAGTAAAGACAAGCCACAAGCTGATGTACTTACTGTCTGATGAAGAGTTAGTATAGAAATTGGCCTCTGCTGCAAACATAACTAGTCATTTAAATTTTCTGAACTTAAAACTACAAGAGATGGAAATTTAGTTTCTGATCTATACACCCACCTAAAGGCTTTCAGATCCAAACTTATGTTTTTTGGAACAACTACAAGCCAACAACTTACGCACTCTCAGTAGCGCAAGGTCTTTAGGCTGAAGCAACCACTGAATTCCCCACGTCATTTGCATACGATATCATCAAACTGCAGTTTCAGTAGCGGTTTTTTTACTTGGATTCAAAGGCAGAAATAAGTGAGACTGTTTCAGAACCCAATTGAAGCAGCTGGAGGTCATTAGAGACACGTTCAAAGAAGGGCGGGTGGGTTTTTATAAGTTTTTGCAAAAGGAAGATTTTCCTAATATTAAAACTTTTGCATCAAAGTACCTTTCAAATTTTGGAACAAGATACCTGTGTGAACAAATATTTTCAAGATTGAAATACGTGAAGAACAATTTTAAAGCAAACTTGGACCTCGAATGTGATTTTGGCCACCGACAGTGTTTCTTTCAGACTTTTTTCTTCCGGGGAGGGGGGGGGGGGGCACTTGAAATTTGTATATATTTCTATATAAATTATATTTCGTTGGGAAACTTGAAGAAACTCTGGCCCCCGAACTGATATTTGATAGTTAATACGGCCCTCGGGCTGAAAAGTTTGGAGACCCCTGTAATAGGATATATCCTTACTCTGAAATGTGACTCATTTTTTAAATTAAAAAAATACGTTCCTTAAAATTAGATTTGCATAAAATATATTATTGTAAAATTTACATCTATAAATGGATATTTAAAGGTCTAAATTATCTATTGAAGTCGAACCTATTTGTTTTGTGTTGCTTTAAAGTTTGATTTGAGGCTTATCCACAAGCGACTTCACGTTTTTCAAACGATTTCTTACCCCCCCCCCCCCACCTCCCCACGGGAACAGGGCATTTCCCCCCTGTCAATTACCCCCCGGATATTTCCCCCCCGACATTACCCCCCAGAGTAATTACCCCCCTGTCAATTACCCCCCTGTCAATTACCCCCCGTCCAGTAGGACATTACCCCCCCCCCCGACAGGGTAAGAGTTAGGGTTAGGGATAGGGCTAGGATTAGGGTTAGGTTTAGGGCTAGGGTTAGGGCTAGGGTTAGGGTTAGGGTTAGGGTTAGGGTTAGGGTTAGTTAGGGTTAGGGTTAGGGTTAGTTAGGGTTAGGGTTAGGGTTAGGGTTAGGGCTAGGGCTAGGGTTAGGGTTAGGGTTAGGGTTAGGGTTAGGGTTAGGGTTAGGTTTAGGGCTCGGCTAGGGTTAGGGTTAGGGTTAAGATTAGGGTTAAGGTTAGGGCTAGGGTTAGGGTTAAAGCTAGTGTTAGGGTTAGGGCTGTGTCTAGCTTTGATTTTGGTTTTGTGTGAAGTTTTAGGCTAAGGTGGATGCTTAGGTTTTGGTCTTTTTCTTAAGGTTTGGATTAAAGTAGTATATAGGTATAAAATTCTAGTTAGAGTTAGGATTTTAACTTGATAGGGGGGGGGTAATTCCCCGGGGGGGGGGGGGGGGTAATTGACAGGGGGGTAATTGACAGGGGAGTAATTGCTCCGGGGGGGTAAATACGGGGGGGGGGGGGGGGAAATGTCCGGGGGGAAATATCCAGGGGGGTAATGTCCTGTAGCCCCTCCCCACCGCCAACAGGATTCGAACTCCACCCTCATCCCTATGTGTGACGTCGCTAATGGGCGACCCCCTTATACAAACAACCTAAGCCATTGTATTCCAGAAAGTACCAGACATTTTCCGTTATTTCCAGGAAAAATTCGCGGCAAACCCAGGGAGTTCCAAACTTGACTTTTATGTGGCTGACTTCATTACGTCATCAGGTCCCAGTCATCCTGGGGAGATGTTGACGGTTAAACGTTACAGGTAGGTTACAGAACGTAGGTCACAGGTAGGTCATAGGTCACAGGTAGGTCATAGAAACCTAGATCTCAATTAGGTCAAAGAACTTATTTCACATGTAGGTCAAATAATGTAGGTCACAGGTAGGTCATAGGTCACAGGTAGGTCATAGAAACCTAGATCTCAGGTAGGTCAAAGAGCAGATTTCACAGGTAGGTCATAGAATGTAAATCACAGATAGGTAAAATTATGTAGGTCAAAGGTAAGTCATATTTCACAGGCAGGTCAAAGAATATACGTCACAGGTAGCTCATATAACTGTAGGTAGAAGGTAGGTGACCAAACCTAGGTCACGTGATTCCCGTGTTAGATGAGATCACGTGTCGCCTGAGCTCGTGTATCCTCTACCCTCAGAACGTCATCTGACCCTCAGAAAACTTACGCCAGCAGATCTGGTCACGTGACGAGAGTTGTCGACGTGAGAAGAGTTGCAGACATGGCAGCCAGGGGGAGCCTGACCAACGCTACACAGAGGTAACTCACGCTGTCGTTAGTGTTTTAATCCATCTCTACAGTAGGTTCAGCTCAAACATTCGTCGTTAGTGCTTTAGTCCATCTCTACAGTAGGTTCAGCTCAAACATTCGTCGTTAGTGCTTTAGTCCATCTCTACAGTAGGTTCAGCTCAAACATTCGTCGTTAGTGCTTTAGTCCATCTCTACAGTAGGTTCAGCTCAAACATTCGTCGTTAGTGCTTTAGTCCATCTCTACAGTAGGTTCAGCTCAAACATTCGTCGTTAGTGCTTTAGTCCATCTCTACAGTAGGTTCAGCTCAAACATTCGTCGTTAGTGCTTTAGTCCATCTCTACAGTAGGTTCAGCTCAAACATTCGTCGTTAGTGCTTTAGTCCATCTCTACAGTAGGTTCAGCTCAAACATTCGTCGTTAGTGCTTTAGTCCATCTCTACAGTAGGTTCAGCTCAAACATTCGTCGTTAGTGCTTTAGTCCATCTCTACAGTAGGTTCAGCTCAAACATTCGTCGTTAGTGCTTTAGTCCATCTCTAGAGTAGGTTCAGCTCAAACATTCGTCGTTAGTGCTTTAGTCCATCTCTACAGTAGGTTCAGCTCAAACATTCGTCGTTAGTGCTTTAGTCCATCTCTACAGTAGGTTCAGCTCAAACATTCGTCGTTAGTGCTTTAGTCCATCTCTACAGTAGGTTCAGCTCAAACATTCGTCGTTAGTGCTTTAGTCCTTCTCTACAGTAGGTTCAGCTCAAACATTCGTCGTTAGTGCTTTAGTCCATCTCTACAGTAGGTTAAGCTCAAACATTCAGACTCGATCTTAGATATTGTTACCCTTTAAATATTTGATTCGACCTTAGATTGTTTCCCTTGAAATATTTTGACATGACCATAAATTGTTTCCCTTGAAATATTTTATCTCTACCTTTGACTGTTTCCCTACGAACGATTGATAACGAGTTTCTAACATTATTTCTGTCAATGTTAGCGTCACTATCCTGCCCGAGGACGCCCTGATACATCGTTACAGACCATGTCGAGTAGAAGAATGTCCCACCGCGTCTAGAACTGATGACGTCATGATGAGATTCTCAACGTTGGAAGTTAGTGTGATGAAAGTTCTGTGATATTAGTCTAAACAGTCATTTGTAGTATTACCTTGACAGTTACCTGTAGTATCACCTTGACAGTTACCTGTAGTATTACCTTGACAGTTACCCGTAGCATCACATTGACAGTTACCTGTTGTTTCACCTTGACAGCTACCTGTAGTATTACATCTACGGTTACCCGTAGTATTACCTTGAAACTCTATTTTTCATGCATGTACTTAACCTTGTAAATACAACAAAGTTTAAGTAGCCAAATAAAAAAGAGAAAGAAAAGTTTAATACACTTGTTGAATAAACTTGTTGTTGGATATTTTTGTTGGATACATTTTTTGTTGGATATACATTGAGAGGTTGTATATTTGCTCCCCGGATACACGAATTTCTCAATGCCTTGACAATTGAGTTATCAAACTTGACCCATCTCAAGAAGACAACTAAAACAAAACACGAAAACGAGATTTTTCAGCCTTTATTTTAATGTTCTTCAAATTTCGTAATGCAAAATATTGCGCCGAGCTTCTTAAACTATTTATAAATCAAATGTTGATTCATTATTTTTAATGAGAGTCCGTTAATTTAGAAGGTAGAAAGCTAATGGAAGTGCCATATTATTAAATCCGTCCATTTTTAAAATCTTGAAATTGTTTTTAGACATAAACTAACGAGTGACGTCAGACCTTCAGGCCTTTAGGTACAGACGTCAATGACAGACGTCAAAAAGCAACCACGAGACGTCATAACGTCACTGTGACGCACTGTGGGCAGATGGTCCGGAACTAAGTCATCGCGCGACTATTTCAGAAGCAATCAAAGATAATTAAGTAGTAATTAAGTAGTCCAGTGAATTATTTTTAATGGTTAGAAAAACGTCATTGTTGTACTGAAGTCACAGCTTGGGGCATTTCGTCTGACATGGTGGGAGGGGGGAGGGGGCTTCACAGTGATATGGGGAGAGAGGGTGGGGCTTGGTGACATTTAAGTGATATGGGGGGGGGGGCTGGTACTTTGGGATAATTGACACGTCGACTTGATTAACTAATTAGAACTTTAGAATCATCAAATTATGAAACAAAAATATGTCTTGGCTTTTTAACCAATAAATTCTGTTTTAAAGTCAACCCTACAGACAAGACTTGTCAAGCCAGCCTGTCAGTAGCGTACTGCCTGTCAGTAGCGTACTGCCTGTCAGTAGCGTACTGCCTGTCAGTAGCGTACAGCCTGTCAGTAGCGTACAGCCTGTCAGTAGCGTACTGCCTGTCAGCAGCATACAGCCTGTCAGTAGCGTACTGCCTGTCAGTAGCATACAGCCTGTCAGTAGCGTACAGCCTGTCAGTACAGCCTGTCAGTAGCGTACAGCCTGTCAGTAGCGTACAGCCTGTCAGTACAACCTGTCAGTAGCGTACAGCCTGTCAGTAGCGTACAGCCTGTCAGTACAACCTGTCAGTAGCGTACAAACTGTCAGTAGCATACAGCCTGAAAGTAGCATACAGTCTGTCAGTAGCGTAGAGCCTGTCAGTAGCATACAGCCTGTCAGTAGCGTACAGCCTGTCAGTAGCATACAGTCTGTCAGTAGCATACAGCCTGAAAGTAGCATACAGTCTGTCAGTAGCGTAGAGCCTGTCAGTAGCGTACAGCCTGTCAGTAGCGTACAGCCAGTCAGTAGCGTACAGCCTGTCAGTAGCGTACAGCCTGTCAGTAGCGTAGAGCCTGTCAGTAGCGTACAGCCTGTCAGTAGCGTACAGCCTGTCAGTAGCGTAGAGCCTGTCAGTAGCGTACAGCCTGTCAGTAGCATACAGCCTGTCAGTAGCGTACAGGCTGTCAGTAGCATACAGCCTGTCAGTAGCGTACAGCCTGTCAGTAGCGTACAGCCTGTCAGTAGCCTGTCAGTAGCGTACAGCCTGTCAGTAGCCTGTCAGTAGCGTACAGCCTTTCAGTAGCATACAGCCTGTCAGTAGCCTGTCAGCAGCGTACAGCCTGTCAGTAGCGTACTGCCTGTCAGTAGCCTGTCAGTAGCGTACAGCCTGTCAGTAGCATACAGCCTGTCAGTAGCGTACAGCCTGTCAGTAGCGTACAGCCTGTCAGTAGCGTACAGGCTGTCAGTAGCATACAGCCTGTCAGTAGCGTACAGCCTGTCAGTAGCGTACAGCCTGTCAGTAGCCTGTCAGTAGCGTACAGCCTGTCAGTAGCATACAGCCTGTCAGTAGCATACAGCCTGTCAGTAGCGTACAGCCTGTCAGTAGCCTGTCAGTAGCGTACAGCCTGTCAGTACAGCCTGTCAGTAGCGTACAACCTGTCAGTAGCGTACAGCCTGTCAGTAGCATACAGCCTGTCAGTAGCGTAGAGACGTCTCGTGCGTCCAGGGTGAGTCAGACGATGACCTGGTCACGTGATGTGGCAGGTACAGACGAAGCACGCGCGTGTTGCAGATGTAGGAGACAAAGATGAGCACACCCTGGCAGCCATTCAACAAGATGGAGACGTACCTACAGGAAGAAACAAAGTCTTAATCGGACGTTACCAACTGCTGGCTAGCTTGTTGGTCTATCTCACACGGAGAGTATTGCGTGCTGGCTAGCTAGTTTTATCTTACTCGGGCAGTATTGCGTGCTGGCTAGTTTGAGCTTACTAAGAGTGTTTAACCCTGGGTAGTCAATACTACATTAGAACATGACAAGAAACTCCACTATTTAGCTACCACAAAATACCACCTCAGTACGTTATATTCTCAATTTCAAGACACACTTTAAGGCGTCCAGTCACCACAAGATACCCACCCGATGACGTCATATTCTGACGTCCAAGACAAAGACCCACCCGATGACGTCATATACTGACATCCAAGACATAGACCCACCTGATGACGTCATATTCTGACGTCCACGACAATGACCCACCTGAAGACGTCATATTCTGACGTCCACGACATAGACCCACCTGAGGACGCTGTTGTCGGACGCCTCAGCTAAGATGGCCAGCAGCCAGAAGGCGCCAGTCATGGAGGAGAGCTTGACGTAGACGTACAGGTTGGTGACGTCATCTCGCCTGCCCAGCTGGCTGACCTGCAGACCACGGACCTCCTGGATCTTGTAGACGGTCACACCGAAAAACGTGACGTTACAGATCGTCACGAGCGCCAGGGGCCCTATCATGGTGAGCTCTGTGACAGAGAGGGAGAGATGCTTTCATTGTGTCAGACATGTGTTGTATAAAACAATTGGGATGAACATGATGATGGGGACCGTCTATAAATGCTGCTAGTTACTATAGGGCTTGTAAGTAGGTCACAACTTCTCGTTCAAGCACTTGCCAGCTAGTAGATTTCGAGACCGTAGATTTACAAGCCCTATAGGTGAGTAGTTAAGACACGTGACTATAACAGCGAGACTTCATGTACAAGTCAGACAAAAAATGTGAGTAAAAGTAAATTTTTGTTGCGAATACCGACTAATTGTTCAACAATTTCTTGTACGTTAGCTCATTGTTAAAGAAACGTATTGTATTGTATACCAGTAAAAGGCTACAAAAGAGAAGTGTATACCGACTAATAAAGTAGAATCCAAGTAGCATCTCCACTGTCCGTACCCAACTTGTCTACCATCCGACTCAAAGATCGACCACACCATCACTGCTAGAGGCAACACAACAGGCAACAGCAGCGTTAGAGCGACGGTCTTCACCAGCTTTAGTCGGCCTTCAGACAGCGTTGTGGGCATGCGCACTTTGGACGAGAAGACACGGAACATGTGGAGGCTACAGGCGAACGTCCAGGAGAACATCCACAGCCACAGGGCGTGGGTCGCCACACCACACACCACACACACCACACCTGGCGCCGACCTAGTAATGTATGAGTGCACTTTATATATATATATATATATATATATATATATATATATATATATATATATATATATATATATATATATATATATATATATATATATATATATATATATATATATATATATATATATATATAAAACTAAATAAATAACAAAATACATAATTAAATAAATTGCTAAATAAATAACTAAATAACTAAATAAAAAATTAAATAAATAAATAAATAAATAAATAAATAAATAAATAAATAAATAAATAGATAAATAAATAAATAAATAAATAAATAAATAAATAAATAGATAAATAAATAAATAAATAAATAAATAAATAAATAAATAAATAAATAAATAAATAAATAAATAAATAAATAAATAAATAAATAAATAAATAAATAAATAAATAAATAAATAAATAAATAAATAAATAAATAAATAAATAAATAAATAAATAAATAAATAAATAAATAAATAAATAAATAAATAAATAAATAAATAAATAAATAAATAAATAAATAAATAAATAAAATAAATAATTAATAAAAAAATTAATTAATAAAAATAAATAAATAAATAAATAAATATAATTTTCAAATATATATATATATATATATATATATATATATATATATATATATATATATATATATATATATATATATATATATATATATATATATATATATATATATATATATATATTATAAATTATATGTGTGTGTACGTTGCCTGTATGGATAGCCCGACTTACAGGAATGAGCTGACCACAAGCGACATCTGGGCCAGCAACAAACTCGTACACAGCAGGACATTGTGTTGACCGGCTGTGTTCCTCAGCACCGGAAACCTGGCGTAGGTCCAGATGGTCAGCACCAGACACAGCATCGACGCGGCCACACAGGTCAAGGTCACGAGGTCAACTGCTGGTGCACTGACCCCAGGGCTGGTGTGTCCACCCAACTTGACGTCCAGCAACTGACGACAGACGTGCAGCACGCCGTGACCTCTGACCTCCAGCATGAGAAGCTCTGACCTGTCCGTGAAGACCACAGTGGTGACGTTAAGATCTACCGTCACGGTGACGGTCGGCGGGGTATCGGTGTAGACCACATCCACCGTGTACTGGGACTGGTTGAAGCTGACAAAACTACACAGTAAGGTGTGGCCCACGTTGATAAAAGCGTCCATAGAGTCGAGAACTTCTGCCGTGGCGGAGATATTTCTCGTCACGTTTACTCCAACAGCCGAGAAACGTTCTGATGGCTCAGTCAAGGGAACCTTCGCGTCAGATCTTGGTTCGCCACGGGAAAAGTGTGCGTCCAGTGCGTCACATCTTGGTACGTCACGAGAGAAGTTCGCGTCGAGTACGTCAGATGCGAGTCTTGGTATCGCGATGAACCGCACGGGCCCAGAACCTGCAACCTCTAGCGACAGCGGGGACTGGAACAAAACGCGAACCAACTCCGTTTCGAAGTTGTCCCTGGTCAAATTTTCGCTGGCAATAACTTGACCTTTGACCCATAGCAAAAGTTCAGAGTTCAGCTTAGGGTGACCAGTAGAGTTCCACGCCGACACAGCCCCAATTTCCAACGAATAAAGGCTGCTGATATTGGACAAGATGGCGTCTATCTGATGGTAAGACAAGACACAATTACAATTAGCATTGCCACATGGAACAGGAAAGTTTAACATCTGATTTAATTTTAAACTTATTTAACGAAGTAAATTTCAATGTTAATAGACAATATAACGGTAACTTTTTTAAAAAATGCTACCTTGAATATAATGCTATTACTGGACTATAATTTTCATTTCAGTAAGAAAACATTTTCTTATTTTGTGCAATTTTACGTTAATAATTTGATTTAGTTTGTAATATTAAGTGACGTAATGCTCAATGTCCCCCCCCCCCCCCACCTACCTGACGTGTGGCGCCCCCCAGGACGGCCGAGGGTGGAGGGAGGGAGGTCAGCCTGTCAGACATCAGCCATATGTGGATGTTGTAGCCAAGTCCAGCGACGATGCTGTAGGCTGTTGTACAGCTGTTGTCGTCCTTGAGAACTTTGCCTGGTGCACATCCCAATGTCATACAACCTCCCTGGATAGACAGAGAGTAAGAACTGTATTGCTGAGTCATCAATACAGTCAGTCACACTTAGGTACTTGAACTCATGCATTCATACAGTTACAGTCATTCCTTGAGTCATGTTTGACACTGACAACTTGCTGACATCTGACTCACGTCGGGTGATGACCACTGGTAAGACATGCATGACGACACACGATGACCAGCTGTGTTGTCCTCTTGAGGTCGTTCTACTGCCCCAAGGTCGATGAGCATTGAGAAAGGTAAAACAGATGTCGGTACCCTGCCCACGTCCTCCGTACATCTGGCATAGGATGGGTACATGTTCTGTGGATATGTCGCATAGGATGGGTACATGTTCTGTGGAGTTGTGCCATAGGATGGGTACAACGTTTGAAAGTTTGTACATGGATCCTTAGATAAACAACTTGCTTAAAATAATTTAATTAGCGTAGCTAACACTATTGCAATATAGCACTTACTTGATTGCAAATAGCGCAGAAAATATTTTTATAGAACGTCAGAGGTTTGGTGGTATAGACTTTGTAGGCTGAGTGGTTCAAATCCCTGCACGCACGTGTGATGTCGTCATCGTGTGAGCCGGTCGTTTGGCTGCAGCTGTCGACCACATTGCTGTGGAAGGTTGGCTGGTGTTAGGGTTGGTGCTAGGGTTGGTGCTAGGGTTGGTGCTAGGGTTGGTGCTAGAGTTGGTGCTAGGTTTGGTGCTAGGGGTTGGTACTATGTGTTGGGCGCTAGGGTTGGTGCAAGGGTTGGTGCTAGGGTTGGTGCTAGAGTTGGTGCTAGGGTTGGTGTAAGGGTAGGTGCAAGTGTTGTTGCTAGGGTTGGTGCTAGGGTTGGTGTAAGGGTTGGTGCAAGGGTTGGTGTAAGGGTTGGTGCAAGGGTTGGTGCTAGGGGTTGGTGCTAGGGTTGGTGCTAGTGTTGGTGCTAGGTTGGTGCTAGATTTTGGTGCTAGGGGTTGGTGCTAGGGGTTGGTATTATGTGTTTGTGCTAGGGTTGGTGCAATGGTTGGTGCTAGGGTTGGTTCTAGGGTTGGTGCTATGGGTTGGTGCTTGAGTTGTTGCTATGGGTTGTTGGTGGGGTGGTGCTGGGCTTGGTGCTAGGGCTGGTACTAGTATTAGTGCTAGATTTTGGTGCTAGGTGTTGGTGCTAGCGGTTGGTGTTAGGGGTTGGTGCTAGGTTTTGGTGCTAGGGTTTGGTGAGAAGGTTTGGATGTATCATGCGGGGTTGCATCTGTTGACTTGCAACTGCCCCCTCCCCGCCCACGATCTTCCCCCCCCCCCCCCCCCCAGCCTTAAGTGGAAAACATATTGTATTAAGAAAATAAATACATATTTTAATTAGCGTTTTTAGTAGCACTAAAATTTACCTGAACTGCCCGGGGACGCACTGTATGGGCCAGGCGGATGGTGAAGCGACGTTCTTGACCACACAGAGACGGTCTGACATGGCGAGCCGCAGCAAGGTGTCCTGGTCGGTGGCCGTGTACACGGACATGTAGCTGCTACAGCTGACTCGGACATCCATGGGCGTCAGCTGGGGATGGAGGCGTGTCTACACACGTTAGGGGCGTGTCTACACACGATAGGGGCGTGTCTACACACGTTAGGAGGTGTCTGCACAAGTTAGGGCGTGTCTATACACGTAAGAGGTGTTTCTACACACATTAAGGACGTGTCTACACACATCCGAGGCGTGTCTACACACGTTAGGGGCGTGTCTACATAAGTCAATTGTGTTTTTTTAATGTAACCTATGGCGGAGGCCGAGTTCTCTTGTGATAAACACAAGCTGAAAATCAAAGCCCATCAGATGCCGAATCGATTGACACCCGACCTAGCATGTAATATTATTGTTAATGTATAGTAGGGGAATCGGCTTTCTCTATTTCACCAAATGAAAGATCTAGTTAATTTTCGGAAATACATATATATTTGTTATTTCATGAGCGTATTCATCATGAGGATAGTTTTGTAGTTCTGCTTACCAAACTTTCTCTTTAAGATTAGTATTCGTTTCAGTTAAAGATACAAAAGTTAGAGGTCTGTGCACTTACCTTCTCGACGCCATTGCAAGCAGCGCAGAATTTATTCCAATAAAACACTTTCGTCTTTGTATCCTGCACATGTTTGATCAAGGTCAAGGTCATGTTGGACGGATGGACGTCTCGCTCACACATGTCCACGTCATGTCCGGTAGTCTGGGCGGGGCAGGTGCGGATGTACAAGGCGGACGGCAGAGAAAACTTGTCGTCACACACTACCCGGCCGGCCTCCGCTGGCCAGGTGTCCGTTCCATTTCCCGGTGCCATTTTGGACATGAAGGTGTCGCGGTCTTCAGGTAAATTGATGGCGACGTTTTCCAGAAGCTTCGTCTCCTCGTACAGCTCAGGGCAGCAGTTGCCGTAGATGTGGCACGCGGGCTGGGCACATCCACACTCGACACAGCGGTGGCAGAAGCCAGACATGAAGAACAGGGGGTAGTGGCGCTGGTCTGGCTGGCATCGGGTGGGGCAGAAGCCGAGCTGGTAGGATCGGGGCGTGGTCGTGGATTTGTTCCACAAGATGTTGTAGGGCGGCAGGTTTCTCTTGGCTTGGTGCAAGGTCAGCTCATGGTTGGTGGTCCCAAGGTCCCCGGCCAGAGGGTGAGTGTGTCCACCTAACATGGTCCCAGGGTCCCCGGCCTGACCCTGTCCACCTAACATGGTCCGTGTGTCCCCAGCCAGAGGGTGACCCTGTCCACCTAACATGGTCCGTGTGTCCCCAGCCAGAGGGTGACCCTGTCCACCTAACATGGTCCGTGTGTCCCCAGCCAGAGGTTGAGTGTGTCCACCTAACATGGTCCGTGTGTCCCCAGCCAGAGGGTGACCCTGTCCACCTAACATGGTCCGTGTGTCCCCAGCCAGAGGTTGAGTGTGTCCACCTAACATGGTCCGTGTGTCCCCAGCCAGAGGTTGAGTGTGTCCACCTAACATGGTCCGTGTGTCCCCAGCCAGAGGTTGAGTGTGTCCACCTAACATGGTCCGTGTGTCCCCAGCCAGAGGGTGACCCTGTCCACCTAACATGGTCCGTGTGTCCCCAGCCAGAGGTTGAGTGTGTCCACCTAACATGGTCCCAGGGTCCCCGGCCAGAGGTTGAGTGTGTCCATCTAACATGGTCCGTGTGTCCCCGGCCAGAGGTTGACCCTGTCCACCAACTAACATCGGGGATACACAGTCACAGCACACCATCATGTAGTAGCAGTAGAGTAAACTGACGCTCAACCTGGACATCTCTTTAGCACAACGATGACAAATCGTTTAGCAGTACCTAACACATATCTGTTTATACAACGATGACAAATCGTTTAGCAGTACCTAACACAAATCTATTTATACAACGATGACAAATCGTTTAGCAGTACCTAACACAAATCTCTTTAGCACAACGATGACAAATCGTTTAGCAGTACCTAACGTAAATCTGTTTATACAAAGATGGGAAAGTTAGGCAAGACGCAGCATTAACATCTGTGTCTTTAGAATAGCCCAGCCTTCTCTTACACCTGATGATGGAGGCACATCTGAACAACACTAGAGTAAACCTAGGCTGGCGTTTGGTCGACTTTTAAATACCTTCTACCAGATGTACTTCAGGCAATACTCAAGTTAATTTGATAGGTGATGTTGTACTATTTTTGTCTAGGTTTTTCTAGTCTATCAATCAAATACTAATGGTAGACTTATCACCGCGAGCTGTAATTAAAATACTTGAAACAAGCAATTAATGATCTATGTTGCCTAGCAAAAAATAATTAAATATTTAATGGTCTAATCTCGCCACAACATGAGCCCCACTTTCAAGAAAACTCGCCACAACATGGGCCCCACTTTCAAGAAAACTCGCCACATCATGGGCCCCACTTTCAAGAAAACTCGCCACAACATGGGCCCCACTTTCAAGAAAACTCGCCACAACATGGGCCCCACTTTCAAGAAAACTCGCCACATCATGGGTCCCACTTTCAACCAAAGACGCCTCTATATTGGCCCCACTTCTAACCAAAGACGCCACTATATTAGACCCACTTTTAACCAAAGACGCCACTATATTAGACCCACTTTTAACCAAAGACGCCACTATATTGGCCCCACTTTTAACCAAAGACGCCTCTATATTGGCCCCACTTTCAACCAAAGACGCCTCTATATTGGCCCCACTTCTAACCAAAGACGCCACTATATTAGACCCACTTTTAACCAAAGACGCCACTATATTAGACCCACTTTTAACCAAAGACGCCTCTATATTGGCCCCACTTTTAACCAAAGACGCCTCTATATTGGCCCCACTTCTAACCAAAGACGCCCCTATATAGACCAGACTTTTAACCAAAGACGCCCCTATATAGGCCAGACTTTTAACCAAACACGCCTCTATATTGGCCCCACTTTCAACCAAAGACGCCCCTATAGTGGCCCAACTTTTAACCAAAGACGCCACTATATTGGCCCCACTTTCTACCAGACGCCCCTATATTGGCCCTAACTTTCTACCAGACGCCCCTATATTGGCCCTAACTTTCTACCAGACGCCCCTATATTGGCCAGACTTAGACTCGTCCAGCACGAGGCGGTACCACGTGGTTGACACAGAACACACGTGTCAGTGTGCTGCAATAGACAGAGATTTGACACGTCTCTAGTACACGTTACACACCTCACTGCTGTCATCGCACCATTGCCAGTTAATTAATGTTTTTGTCAGACAGCCAGACATACAATTTGTTTTGTTTACATCGATATCTGGCTAAACACGATGGTATGTGGCTTTCTATAGTTCTAGAAACACAGCCTTATTAAAATGATTTGCATATATATATATATATATATATATATATATATATATATATATATATATATATATATATATATATATATATATATATATATATATATATATATATATATATATATATATATATATATATATATATATATATGTTTCGATTGTCCTATAGCATCTCCAACCAAACGTTCTACTGAAGCTGTCGTTACTCGCCAGTATGTTGTTCAGTGTTGTCGGCTACAACGGCTGTCAAATGGAATGTTTTGAGAGCTGTGCCAATCGTAAGTCCACATTTTCTTTTCTTGCAGACATTCCAATCTTGGCCTTTCTCGACCCCTTTATTTCTCGACCCCTTTATGTATCGACCCCTGTTTACTCGCACCCTGTTTTGTCGATCCCTTCTTTTTTGTATTTCTGGCCCATTCTGCTAGTGTACAAACGCGAGTAAAAAAAAATAATTTTAACATGAATTTGCTAAAATGTGAGGGTAATAGCCTACTTGATCAAGAATATTTTCCTGCGACCAATGAGAGTATTTTACTGCCACGTTTGAGAGTTTGCTGTAGCTTTTCTCTACTCACTCCTTGCTACAGTCCTTTTTAATCTACTTAAATAATAAGTTATAACCCCCCCCCCCCCTCCACACACCAGCGTCTCGTGATGGTTGCCGTAAGTTGTATCAGATTTGACAAAACAGCAAACATTTGGCTTTAGAGGGCTGCTAAAGTGCTCGATGTCTTGTTGTCTGGTATTTACCACAGCTGTTACTGAATAGAATTATCTTCATTGTGAGCTAATTATCGTCCCTTGTCATCAAATGTTATGGACTAATTATCTTCCTTTGTCTCCATATATCTTAAACACATTTTCTCACTTTGTTGTTATAGTTTGTGAACTAATTATCGACTCTATTCTTCACATTTGTCTGCACAGTGTATGACGTAATTAATTCCCTTTTGTCTTGACAGTTTATGACCTAATTAATTCCCTTTTGTCTCCACAGTTTATGACCTAATTAATTCCCTTTTGTCTCCACAGTTTATGACCTAATTAATTCCCTTTTGTCTCCACAGTTTATGACCTAATTAATTCCCTTTTGTCTCGACAGTTTATGACCTAATTAATTCCCTTTTGTCTCCACAGTTTATGACCTAATTAATTCCCTTTTGTCTCCACAGTTTATGACCTAATTAATTCCCTTTTGTCTCGACAGTTTATGACCTAATTAATTCCCTTTTGTCTCCACAGTTTATGACCTAATTAATTCCCTTTTGTCTTTACAGTTTATGACCTAATTAATTCCCTTTTGTCTTTACAGTTTATGACCTAATTAATTCCCTTTTGTCTCCACAGTTTATGACCTAATTAATTCCCTTTTGTCTTTACAGTTTATGACCTAATTAATTCCCTTTTGTCTCCACAGTTTATGACCTAATTAATTCCCTTTTGTCTTTACAGTTTATGACCTAATTAATTCCCTTTTGTCTCCACAGTTTATGACCTAATTAATTCCCTTTTGTCTTTACAGTTTATGACCTAATTAATTCCCTTTTGTCTCCACAGTTTATGACCTAATTAATTCCCTTTTGTCTTTACAGTTTATGACCTAATTAATTCCCTTTTGTCTCTACAGTTTGTCACCCCGACAAGATGGGAGACAACTCTGCCGGCTGCTTCAACACTTGTATGAGTAGAGTCGCTCATTTCGTCTTTTTCTGTATCTGTTGAACACTGCCTTGTGCTGTATCTGTTGAACACTGCCTTGTGCTGTATCTGTTGAACACTGCCTTGTGCTGTATCTGTTGAACACTGCCTTGTGCTGTATCTGTTGAACACTGCCTTGTGCTGTATCTGTTGAACACTGCCTTGTGCTGTATCTGTTGAACACTGCCTTGTGCTGTATCTGTTGAACACTGCCTTGTGCTGTATCTGTTGAACACTGCCTTGTGCTGTATCTGTTGAACACTGCCTTGTGCTGTATCTGTTGAACACTGCCTTGTGCTGTATCTGTTGAACACTGCCTTGTGCTGTATCTGTTGAACACTGCCTTGTGCTGTATCTGTTGAACACTGCCTTGTGCTGTATCTGTTGAACACTGCCTTGTGCTGTATCTGTTGAACACTGCCTTGTGCTGTATCTGTTTTTGTGCCATTAAATAACTATTTTTTAAATATTTAAATGTTTCATGGTTCATTATTTGCTTTGTTTATTATTTTCTTTGTTCATTATTTTCTTTGTTTATTATTTTCTTTGTTTATTATTTTCTAAAATACATAATTCACCATTACTTTTTATCATCATCATAAAGTTACCGTTTGGCCTTTGAAAAATGTTAACAAATATACACGTTCTGAGATAACAAACAATAAAAACACATGTAATATTGAAAGGTTGTTATTGGATGGTAACTAAAAGTATGGCTGATAATCATCAAATGGCTAAATTTCGCCAAATTCGTGGATTTCACCTGAAGACTGCAATTCGTCGAATGCCGGAATTACATCCGAAGGTTGAATTTCGTCCCATTGCTCAGTTTCTGAAAAAGAAAGTCAATGTTATAAAAAAAAATCGTTTGTTACCTAACACATACAACAGAAAAAGGGAAAACTACTTAGCTCCTGCCATTTTCGTGTTATAAATATAGATATCTAGTCACGGACACTGCTGTCTGTTTTAGTGGAACAGCATTACATGTGTCACATAAAAGAATACAAGCTTGAAATTTTCTGGGAAGGGGGGGGGGCGGACACTGACTGAAATATTTTATATATAAATTATATTTAGTTCGAGGGGGGGGGTAGTGCCTCACCCCCGGAGAAAAATATCTTGCTATCTCTCGCTCTCTCTCGTCCTCCAGCATCCAGTAATATCAGCAAACACACACTTGGGACGGAGTGGTCTAACGGTAGAGAGCTGGACTGCTAAACCGTAAGTCTCGAGTTCGAATCCGGGTTCAATTCAGTAGACCGTCCCTGAGTCAACCCAACTCTGATGGGTACCTAACTCAAGTTAGGGAAAGTAAAGGCGGCTGGGCATAGTGCTGACCACACTATCTCTTCATATGCCGAGGTCACAGAAACAAATGAACTCTACTCCACTTGCCCTTTAGACAGTCAGGTTTGAAAAGGGAACTTTACTTACACACTTGCTGATGCAGACACTCACTCATACACGCTCATCACACACACACATATATACACAAAAACACTTCTCAAACCGAGCTGAGTGAAACACTAACTGCATGGGTGCTGATATTTTTCCATCTGACGGTCTATGAGAGCCTGGACACTTGCAGCTAGGTACGGTACTTTGGTCGTACACATATTCACAGCACACTCGATAACTTTGGCCAAGTCTCTGCGGGGATCATACAGTCACGTGATAAGAGTGGTGTTGACATGGTCAGATGGTGGTAATGTTCTTGACAGTGTTAGATGGTGGTGATGGTGTTGACATGGTCAGGTGGTGGTGATGTTGTTGACAATATTAGATGATGGTGATGTTATTGATAGTGTTAGATGGTGGTGATGTTCTTGACAATATTAGATGATGGTGATGTTGTTGACAGTGTTAGATTGTGGTGATGTTGTTGACATGATCAGATGGTGGTGATGTTGTTGATAGTGTATTTTGGTGGTGATGTTGTAGTGGTATCTTTAATCTTCAACTTACTGGCAGTAGACAGACTGATCCGCCACTTCGTTCCCAGCCCGGTCGATACCGTAGCTCACAAGACACGTTGAAAGATGGACTAGACATTCTGTAAGAAAATATAATGAAAGTGTACATTCTGTAGATAAACAATGCAAAGTTAAGTAGCACATTCTGTAAGAAAATATAATGAAAGTGTACTAGACAGTATACTAAGGATAAACTCAAACAATCCTAATTAATCAGACAGTTAAAATAATTGATGAAATTGTGTTGCTATGGTTACCAGAAGCCAGCTTGCCAGTTAACTTTCCTAACTTGGAAATCCCGCGATTTGTAAATTTTGTAATCTTTGGCTTCCAATTTGACCTCTTGAAAGATGGCAACTTCAACTTTGGTTTACCTTTACTCCTGGCGTCCGCTGAAATCAATAATTTAGATGGATCAGAGACTGAATGAACGTCGAGCAGAGGTGTGTTAATGACACGTTATAAACAAGTAGGTCTACACAAGTACATGCGAAAAGGTTTATCTGTCTAGGATTCACGTTACATAAACTTGTTATATCGTTAATGGTTCGACAATTTTCACATGTATTGTTTATCTAGACTATGAAAATGTGACTTGAATTATAAACGTACCTTGTAAGACAGCCAGAGCAACAACAAGTGCGAAAATAACAAATGTCTTCATCCTTCAGCACGCTTGAAGAAACTGTCTAAAGACGTCTGGGAGCAGGAAAAAAAACGGAATTCAATCGGTGAATCGGTTGAACTGCTAGAACTTTATTATTCTAGAACACGACATGCACTCAACAACTCCTATGTAGTCCTTACGAGAGAATTTTAAAATAATTGAAAGAGATTCGAACTGAATGTCAGCAAATCTTGAATCTATTGAAGTCGTGGGTCTGATGGTGTATGAGCATGTAGGTGAACAGTCAGACATTTATACCCTAAAATCTCTGGTACAATATGACTCACGGGTCTAAAGACGGTCGAAACTTCTAGAAATGGAAAGGTTAAACAATTCATTCAAGTCTTGGGGGCTAACATGAATCACATATCTAAAGATGGTCAAAACTTCTAGATATGGAAATGTTCATTTGTGTTCTGTTTTCTTGGAAGCTGCTAATTTACTTCATGTCAACTACAGCTAAAAATAGATTTCTTGTTAGTCCAGTTTTCATTTTCTAGACACGTAAGATCAGCTTACAACGAAACTTAAAATTACTCGAAACTCAAACTATAATGTGCATGTTAATAACAAGATTGCACAAGCAAATATGAGTATAATATATATATATATATATATATATATATATATATATATATATATATATATATATATATATATATATATATATATATATATATGTGTATATATGTACATATAAATTGCTGTGTGTTTGTGTGTGTGAGATGCTCATAAGATTGTATCTCTAAACTTCCTCTCGAAAAAACTTAAGTGTAGGACGTTGTTGAGATAACCCTTCACGTCGTGTAACTGTCCTTGATAGCTGAGTCAAGTTGGTGAGCTATACAACTGAAACCACGATACCGGAGATGACGTCACGACACGGAGATGCATGAACAAAAAAGTTTACCCCGAGGTCATTTAGTGCATCCCACGTGACTGCCATTGTGATGTGCAACATACCAGCACGTGCGTGATACTACTCACTGACCTGTGAAAATTGAAAGAAATCGTCACAAAGAGCAGACGTCTGGCAGAAGTACCAGACAGTGTTGGTCCTGTTTGTGCTTGATTAGGTCCTCGTCTTGTTTGATTTTTTTATCTTATAAAATAGCTTCTCTTTCCCCTCCCACTGTCCCTCTAGGATCCTAGGCCGCTGTACAGAGGTGAAATGAAACTCAATTACTTATTGCTATTACTGTCAGCTTAATATATAAAAATGTAAAAAAAAATCGTTAAAAATATATAGAAATACTGTAAGGTAGTTTGCGGTTGATCCTAGGATATTTGATTTATTTTAATTTACAATCAGTACAATGTTTAATAAGACAGTTTAATGTAAATTTCAAAGTATTTATTGTTTATACCTTAAAATTAATTTGCCAGAAACGTAAAATGATTTTAAATATACCTAAATAAATATGTACACTATTATTTATACTCAAATCATGTGTACACACCTCGGGACTAACTAGGACACAGTGACTACATAAATTAGTGCGACTGTCTGTGGCGAGGTAAAGCTAATCCTGCTAGAGAGACATTGAGACAACTTAATACCCAGCGGATTAGTCACAAGAAATGTTGAGTTTGGGTGTGTTTGCTACAACAGACGCTAGAAAATAAACCGGGAGTGATCTCCCCTAAACTATCTCGAATATTCTCATATAACACTGCGGGGGATGGCATTTCGGGATAAAGACATGATTTTTAATCCATTTTTAATTACTCAAACTTTTTAAAATAGAATAGAATCTCGTAGAAAAAAGAATTGCGCACCAAGTGAACGCCAAACAATATGTGTATAATATTGCGGAATATTATGAGTACTTTATCAATTCGCACGTGTTTTTTGAGAAATCGAAAATAGCGTCAATTACTACTTCCGGTCAACTCAAATTTTGACAGAAGGCTGAGAATTAGATGTTTTACTTACATGTGAATTTCATTTTTTTTATGTGAAACATTACTCAAGTTATAGGACTTTGAAAAATTGAAAGTAGAATAAGTTCCACATCCGTTTACTGGAAATCGCTCAAAAGTTGATACAGAACTAGATATTTGATATAATACTTATATATGAAATTTCATCAACCTAGCTGTAACGGAACACAAGTTGTCGTGTTCACCAGTGGCGGAACTAGAAAAAAAGGCTCCCCTGCAAAGAAAAAAATAGGGCCCCTTATATATATATATATATATATATATATATATATATATATATATATATATATATATATATATATATATATATATATATATATATATATATAAAATCTATATCGTAACTCAGGGGTCGGCAACCTTTTGAAATAGAAGAGCCAAAAGTTACAATTTTCAAAATTTCCTTGGTTTTAAAGAGCCACTAACATTTTATTTATTTCAAATATTTTTTTTTATTAAGATTGTTAGTATTTGCGTAAGGAGCTGGAGAGCCGCATCTTGATATCAAAAGAGCCGAGCCGCAGGTTGCCGACCCCTGTCCTAACTGAGTAATGTAGCCTATTTTATTGCAATATACAACCATTCTGAGAGAACAAACCAGAAAAAAATTTAGTCCAAACTCATCTTGTGTAATTAAAGTGTCCAAAAAACTTGTTGGTCAAAAATATATAAAGAAGTTAGCTTGATTTGTGAATGGTTTCTCGCGTTATGTTTATTTTTTTCATTTTTGGCTTTTATAATATCAATTTTGAAAACATTGATTTTTATAGCTATACTATTGTATATTACGTCTTATTTAAGTAATAATTCAGAGAATCAATTTTTTTTAATATACATAGTACAAAACTATTTAAATGAGCTTTGTGGGGATCCCTATTTTAAAGAAGGGCAGTAAGTCATGGAAGTAGTGTGAATGTTTACCTACCTATCAAACTATAGCTCTTGTAGATTTTAAAATATTTTTCTACGCAACAATCTCTGCTATAGTAGACCTGTTGTTTTTTTTTACAAAACCCATTTCAAGATGCGTGAAAAAAATTAATTTTTGAAAAAAAAATTCATTTTTTTTTGGTCGGAACTGGGCCCCTAAACGTCCTGCCCCCCCCCCCCCCCCCCCGCATTGCGGGGTCTGGCGGTATGGTAATTCCGCCCCTGGTGTTCACGGACACACACATACACACACTTATACACACATACACATACAGACAAACGGACAAAATTGCAAAACTATGTTTTTTCGACTCAGGGAGATTTGAAAAAAAACACGATTTTTTTTTTTTGCACGATTACAATACTTTTTCTGTAATTTGTATACGAGAAAGTAACGAGATATAAGTTCTGCAAAAAGAAAAATGTTAATTTCAGTCTCCAGAAAGTTTGTAGTATGTACAGAAGGAAACAACAGTGTACAACAGTGTAGGAGATATTGCATTCTTCCATGAAAATACTTCCATTCTTCGATCTTCCGTGAAATGTTACCCTAGAGTTTTATTTCTATTCATTTAATGAGTAGAATAGGTCCTTAATTTAAAAATAATAAAATTCTTTTGCATTCTTAATTTTAAAAAAAATCGCTTTGTTGTTCAGACTTTTAAAAACTAAGCTTAGATAAATTTATTTCAAGATGTATTTATGCTGTCGCTAAGATTTTTGTGTGAGTCAAAAATATACCACTAATAAAGAAAATTGAAAGAGTAGACCACGTATAGGATGGCTTGGGGGTAGTTAGCTAGAGCTTTGATAGACATGAACGACATTTGAGTTTGTCTTTTTACAAGCTCTTATTTAGTTCGCAACGTCTGTTTGTTTGTTTGTTTGTTTGTTTGTTTGTGGGTTTGTGGCTAATCTTGTAACTCAATTTTGACCCACTTTTAATGCATCGATTTCGTTCAAACTTTCAAGATGCGTCCCAGTTCGATGACAATACAAGTTTATTAATTTTTTTAAACGTAAGTAGATATTTAATGAGTCATTAAATTAATTTAACTAAGAAGAGATAACAAAATTAAATTACTAGACTTCTTAAATTAGGAATTACTAATAAGTAAAAAATCAAACAAATAAAAAAAACATTTGTAGCAATAAGCTTTAAAATGCACTAAAAATGAAAAGAAAACTAATTTGCTTTCTTCAATAAAAGCTTGTAACTCTATTTTTATCAATGTCGTTCAAACTATTCGGATATCTTCTTCGTCGATTACAATGCATGAATATTTAATGTTCAATTTAATTAGATGTTTAATTAGTCATTAAAATTGATTTAAAGATCTCTATGTTAAATAACAGAAAGGGGGATAACTAGCTAGACTCATTCCCTGATCAGACTGCTGAGCTGTGGTTTTCACCGGATGTTTACTATCTTAGAGACGAGTAAAGTTGAAAAAGACTATTAGGCGCAGATAATAGAGTTTTTTTAAACGATTTCGAAGCTAAGGGGAGGTAACAAGAACTAGCTATCGCTTAATCAGTTACTGTCGTCTGTGAACTCAGAACTGTGGTCACGGACTGTTGCCATGGGCGTTGCTAAGGGGCAGATAACCGTCTTTCAGAGAACGCAAGCTACTGATTGTGTCTTATAGCAAATGTTTTAGTCGTGGCCTATGTAGTGTCGAGTTCATAAATTATGAATTACCAAAAAGTAGAAAATAAAATAAATACAAATTAAATTTCTCATTACAATTTTTTTACTGCGCTTAAAATAAGAAATAAAACTAATTTGCTTTCTTTCATAAAAACTGGGGTCGCTAAAATACGTAAAACATCTAGTTAGCGACCATACCTATGTTGTGAAAGAAAACAAATGGACGCCAGCGAGAAAAGTCTCAAAGGTATTTGAGAGGTCCATAAATTAATTTAAAAATCATGCACGGCGTAGTTACAATTAGTATGGTTATAAAATCCTGCCTGTCTGGTTTTTTTCGGACTTTACTAAAGATTGGATGTATCTGATGTTTTTAATGTTTTCGGTAACTAAATAAAAAAAAAAAGCAAAAACAATTTGGTTTTCACATGTAATGGCGACATAAACAATGGCATCCTGCTATTGGATAGGCCGCCATAAATTTTATTGTACACACTGTAAGCTAAAAATAGAAAACTAGGTCATGGTGCTCAAATTTGAATTGTTATTTACAAACTTGATCTGCAAAGTTTTGTAAACAAATAGTTATCGATCACTAAGTTACTGTACAGCCAATCAATATTTGTCTTACGAAAGTGAAACATCCGGTTATAACTTAGGCTTGATGAAAATAAATAGAAATGTAGCCTTAAATTCAACAAATTATTTTCAAGTCCTCTGGATTTGCAACTTTTATAGCATTTATTCTAAAAATATAAAATTTCTAAATTAATTTTAGGCTGAATTTTTTTTGTTTTTTTACGGTCTAAATCTAAAAAGCACGTTTTTATTCCATGTCAACAACATTATGGAAGGAATCTCGTCAACTCGCTGGTGTCCATTAGTTATATTTTCTAAATTTTAGTGCATTTAAAACCTTGTTATTATTTTTATCGGCTGCACCAAACAAAACACTTTATACACTTATCCAATTTGTTTTTATCGTCTGCTTCAAACACAACGTCTTTGCACTCAAGGACAACCTCATGTCACTAGAACAAGCAATTCAAACATCCGGTGTTGAACTTGTGGAGAGGTCGCGGCTGGTCACGGTCAGGTAGGACAGTCAAGGTCGTTCTACAATCCTGTGAGTTGTGAGTGAGTAGTCAAGCATAGACTTGACGCCTACACGCACGTCATACAGAAGTACGTTTGAAATCATCTCTATGTCAAGTCGAAACTACAGCATAATAAACAAAATATGTTTTAACTTGAGTTCAACCACGCTAAATGGTCAGCTTACAAGTAAACAGGGCACATCCGGTGGGTGGTCGTTTCGCTGATACTAGCATCTCTAGTGCAGGCTGGGTTTGGAGGTACATTGACGTCATAAGCGGATGGATCAGTTCTCATTGGTCAAAAAAAAGAACAGGACTAACAAAAAATCTATTTTTAGTTGTATTTGACATGAAGGGTCATGTTAGCACCAAGACATGAGGGTATAAATGTCTGACTGCTCGCCTATATCCTCATACCAAACACAGACAAATTGATGACATTTATTTTACTTCAAGTACGTCGTTGTTATATTCTTATTGTAAACGTTGTTTAACGCCACGGTTATAGCATTAGGGTAAACTTTATTTTATTGTAACAATTGGTTTCGGTTACAAACGTTGTTTAACGCCACGGTTATAGCATTACATTAGAGTAAACTTTATTTTATTGTAGCAATTGGCTTAGGGTACACATTTACTTGGTCATTTAGGGGAAATTTCTCGCCAGGCTATGTTATTGTAAGGCTCTGTTATTATAAGACTAGGTTATTGTAAGACAGGTTATTGTAAGACTAGGTTGTTGTAAGGCTGTATTATTGTAAGACTTGTATTATGGCTACGGAGCGGCTTTGATCATGTCGTTAGATTACATATGGTGTTGAAAAACAATTTTTTAAAAGTTCTAAACCTTCTATTTTTCTAAGGTAAACTGTATCCGTGTTCTCGATCGGCAGACCCAAACTATTGTTGGTTTAATAACAATCAACAGTGTATGGTCAATGCTGACTAGGTCATATGGTTTATAGACTGGTCAATGCTGACTAGATCATATCGTTGATCATTGACTGGTCAATGCTGACTAGATCATGTGGTTTATCGACTGGTCAATGCTGACTAGATCATATGGTTTATAGAGTGGTCAATGCTGACTAGATCATATAGTTTATAGACTGGTCAATGCTGACTAAATCATATGGTTTATAGACTGGTCAATGCTGACTAGATCATATGTTTGATCATTGACTAGCCCCAGTTGTTGAACTTATTGTTCCTAATCTCCTCATCAACAGGATGAAGCCACAGATTCTTCTAGCGCTGCTTCTCGTTGTTGTGCTTGTACACGGTAAGTAAATATCTCCAACATATAGCAGATACTTCAATGTTCTGATAAAATATCAATAACATATAGCAGATACTTCAATGTTCTGATAACATATCAATAACATATAGCAGATACTTCAATGTTCTGACAAAATATCAATAACATATAGCAGATACTTCAATGTTCTGATAAAATATCAATAACATATAGCAGATACTTCAGTGTTCTGATAAAATATCAATAACATATATCATATACTTTAATGTTCTGATAAAATGTCAATAACATATAGCAGATGCTTCAAAGTTCTGATAAAATATCAATAACACTTAGTAGATACTTCCGTGTTCTGATAAAGTGTAAATAACGTATAGCAGATACTTCAGTGTTCTGATAAAATATCAATACCATAAAGCAGATGATTCAATGTTCTGATAAAAAGTTAATCTGGATATATAAAATGAATAAATATAAATATGAATGCATTGTTAGTGTGAGTGTGTGTGTAATTGTGTGAGTATGAGCGTGAGTGTTTGTGAATGTGTGTGAAATGTGTGATTTGAATTGTTGTCGATATTAACCAAGTTTATCTCATGCCATTGACTGTTTGTTTATATAACAGTGGACGCTATATGGTGGAAAGGACAAAAAAAAACCCCAAAAAATGGATCAAATGTAAGAACAACGGCAACAAGCAGAGCCATTACACCCAGGCCCAATCAGAGGCTTACCACTAGAAACAAGTACACCAAAAGCTTGGCCACAAACCCCAAACCTACCACAAGAAACTTGGCCACCAAACCCAAACCTACCACAAGAAACTTGGTCAAAAACCCAAAACCTACCACAAGAAACTTGGCCACCAACCCCAAACCTACCACACGTAACTTGGCCACAAACCCCAAACCTACCACAAGAAACTTGGCCACCAAACCCAAACCTACCACAAGAAACTTGGTCACAAACCCCAAACCTACAACAAGAAACTTGGCCACCAAACCCAAACCTACCACAAGAAACTTGGTCACAAACCCCAAACCTACCACAAGAAACTTGGCCACAAACCCCAAACCTACCACAAGAAACTTGGCCACAAACCCCAAACCTACCACACGAAACTTGGCCACCAACCCCAAACCTACCACACGTAACTTGGCCACTACAACTAGGTCTCCCACAAAAAGTCCACCCCAAGTCTTCACCACAACTCGCCCCAAATGTGTGACGGAGAAAAAGAAATCAAAGGTACCGCTCGGTTTCCTGCAACAGATGCAACTGCAAGGTCAGAAGAACAGGTTTTTGGTTTAAAATGTTAGTCACTTAACACCAAAATGACCACAGTCACCTAACACCAAAATGACCACAGTCACCTAACACCAAAATGACCAGACACCTAACACCAAAATGACCAGTCACCTAACACCAAAATGACCAGACACCTAACACCATAATGACCAGACACCTAACACCAAAATGACCAGACAGTCACATAACACCAAAATGACCAGACACCTAACACCAAAATGACCAGACAGTCACCTAACACCAAAATGACCAGACAGTCACATAACACCAAAATGACCAGACACCTAACACCATAATGACCAGACACCTAACACCAAAATGACCAGACAGTCACCTAACACCAAAATGACCAGACACCTAACACCATAATGACCAGACACCTAACACCAAAATGACCAGACAGTCACATAACACCAAAATGACCAGACACCTAACACCAAAATGACCAGACAGTCACCTAACACCAAAATGACCAGACAGTCACATAACACCAAAATGACCAGACACCTAACACCATAATGACCAGACACCTAACACCAAAATGACCAGACAGTCACATAACACCAAAATGACCAGACACCTAACACCAAAATGACCAGACAGTCACCTAACACCAAAATGACCAGACACCTAACACCAAAATGACCAGACACCTAACACCAAAATGACCAGACACCTAACACCATAATGACCAGACACCTAACACCAAAATGACCAGACAGTCACATAACACCAAAATGACCAGACACCTAACACCAAAATGACCAGACAGTCACCTAACACCAAAATGACCAGACACCTAACACCAAAATGACCAGACACCTAACACCAAAATGACCAGACAGTCACCTAACACCAAAATGACCAGACAGTCACATAACACCAAAATCACCACAGTCACCTAACACCAAAATGACCAGACACCTAACACCATAATGACCAGACACCTAACACCAAAATGACCAGACAGTCACCTAACACCAAAATGACCAGACAGTCACCTAACACCAAAATCACCACAGTCACCTAACACCAAAATGACCAGACACCTAACACCATAATGACCAGACACCTAACACCAAAATGACCAGACAGTCACCTAACACCAAAATGACCAGACAGTCACCTAACACCAAAATGACCAGACACCTAACACCAAAATGACCAGACACCTAACACCAAAATGACCAGACACATAACACTAAAATGTCCAGACAGTCACCTAACAAATGAAATCTTCCCCAGAATGTTCCGCCAACCTTGCAGCGTGTCTGCTGAGCCACGGCATCAACCGTACTAACCACAGCCAAGAGAACGAGACTGTTTACTGCCAGTAAGTAACACATCACTCTGTGAAAAATACTGTCTCGGTTACCGTGTATATATGACAGTCATATAGACACGATACAAGTTTGCCATAAAATAATCTGGCATACATCATATATCATATGAAGTCTGTCGTACAAAGTCTGCCATACCCCATCTGTCATAAATTTCTGTCAAGCAATGTCTGTAATAAAATGTCTGTCATACAATGGCATTCATACCATGTCTGTCTTAACATCTCTGGCATACAATGTCTTACATAATACATCTGTAATACAATGTCTGTAATTTAATATCTGTAATACAATGTCTGTTATCTAATGTCTGCCTTACAATGTCTGTCATACCATGTCGCTTATACTGTGGTGTCTGACATATCATGTCATGTGATGTGTATTAACAAAGTAGTTTATCCCATTTTTTTTTCTATCAAATTAATTTTTACCATCCATCATATTACAAACGACTGATGTTTTTTACGACTTTTAATTCAGTATTTCATGTATGTTTACCTCCATATGTTGTAACTTTATAAAATAATTCAGTATTTCATGTATGTTTACCTCCTGATGTTGTAACATTATAAATTAATTCAGTATTTCATGTATGTTTACCTCCAAATGTTGTAACATTATAACATCATCATTGTTCCAACCCCACCAGGGACATGTCAAAGGGCATTGAATGTGCTGTCCGCGCATGTCTGGTTAACCCTTACCTCGCTGAGAGTGTTGAAGAACTCATCAGCAGTGAGATGAAAAAACAGCAACACCCTTGCAGTGAGTGTTTGTATGTGCGAGTGTGCGTCCATATGTAAATGTGTATTCGAGTGTGTGTTTGTGTCAAATTTGTGTGTGCCTGTGTCTGTGAATGTGTAGCCTATGCATGTGTTTGTCTTTGTGTGCATCTGTGTGTTTGTGTGCGTGTCTATATGTCTTTCTATCGGTGTATTTGTTAATAATTATATTTCCTAATCTGTAATGTGTCATTAACTGTTTTTTTTTCTTCTTTTTTTAAAGAAAACTTGGATGAGAAAATAAAAGGTAAGAACCAGTTTTTGCGAAGATAAAAATCTACTAGTTGAAAATAATATTATTTACATCAAATTTGATCAGCTAAACTTTCAAGAGTGCTATAAAATAAACGTAGTGCAAACGGTGGGATTAGTGTGGAAACTTGGCTAAAAACATAGGGTCAACGGAATGAAGATCTAGCTAGCTAGGATAAAATACTAATTACTAATGTACTCTTTATTTTAAAATATTTTTTTTTCTCACTTCATAGAGGAAATCAACAACAACATCTGCGGTAAGTGCTTTTTTAAGCGTTTAAGCTCAATTGTCGCCAACCTGCGACATATATATATTCAACTTTTTAAACTATTTTAATAAAAACGAACATTTTTGTTTTAAAAGTTTGACAGCAATTGAAATTGTTAAAATGGCTGAACTCTAACGGGGTTGTCTATTCATGCCATCTCTGTTTTTTATGTACTAAGTCTATTTCCTTTTCTCCAAGTGTCAATTTTCATTTACCCCTACTAACTCCAATTAATTGCAATTTTTAGAATGTGAAAAACAGATTTTATTTAAATTATTAACCGAGCCAGAACAAGAATGTATTCAAATTACGTTTTTTTTAAAATTATAAATAATAGAGTATGTCAGTCTCCAAAACCTCATAATAGCTGTTTAAATTTAATGTAAACGTTTTAAAAGTCAAACTCTGTCACAAGTTTTTATTCTGGTGTTGCTTTTTATATCTTTAGATACCACAGCTGATACCACAGATTCTGTTGAAGTAACTCAACCATCCGAGGCAACACAACCTTCTGTTGAGACACAGCCATCAAATACAATTCTGCCACCATAGGAAAGCCAATTATTTGAAAAGCATTGATAATACAATTTTGATGAAATAGCGTTGTTCCTTTGGTGCAGCAGAAATAATAAATAGTAGAACAAAAGATGATTTGATTTCTTAAAATTGGAGTGAGATTGTACGAATGTGTTGTTTCTTCATCCAACGTTTAAGCTATAGACAATAGCGTACGCATGGCCATCTTTATGCAAAGTGGCGCCTGTTTGGAAAATTATTTGTCTAAAAATTAAAAGAAAAATCATTTTTGTAAGAGATAGTTTTTAGTCAGCACATTGAAGTACATCAAGTTCTTACAACATTTTTTTTTCGTGCAGCTTTTAAACATTTAATACTAGACAAGCGCTAAATCTTGGCACCATGTATGTAGTGTCTCAGAGTATACAGCACCATGGTGTATCGTAGGATTGGTTTCCACTAGTTTATAATTATCAAAAGGTAATCAAATTAAATATATTGCGACCAAGACAACAGCGATGCTAAGTATTCATTAGTTAAGATATTATTATATGCAATCAAAACAATTAAGGAAGAAATATTCGGGGTAAGAGAGGAAGAAATTGTAATAATACAGATCGCCAGCAAACAATATCCAAATGTGTCAAACTGGAGACAAATTTTTCAAGCTTCACGTCGTTTACTTGGACAACAACACAACCAGAGGTCTAAGTGTCTGGAGATACCCAAGTACAAAATATGCAAGCAACCACATCATCTCATATGCAGAATCAAATCATCGAGACTCAAGACAATAAGGTATTGTCCATTGAGATTTTAGAAGACACCCATTTAGAAGATGATATTGACAGAACACTGCCAGTCAAACTTAATGCTGTAATTGATATAACACTATTTTAAAACATCAGAACTTTTTCATAGGAAATTTCGATTGTTTAAAAACATAAGCTTCGATTTCAACCCAGTCTTGACAGACCACAGTTGGTTTTAAGATGGTTTAAATAATCGTAAATATTCACAGATTCACAAACGGTCACCAAATGGAATCTGTTTCATTGGAAGATATATCTATTTTACTAACAAATGGACACAAGCGAGTTGACGAGATTCCTTCCATAGTGTTGTTGACATGGAATAAAAACGTGCTTTTTAGATTTAGACCGTAAAAAAAAAAAAAAAAAAACTTAAGCCTAAAATTAATTTAGAAATTTTATATTTTTAGAATAAATGCTACAAAAGTTGCTTTTTTTCTTCTTCTTCTTCTTCGTTCTTAATTTTTGATTATGGTGGAGGAATTAGACAACAAGTCCAACTTCATGGACAAACCGGACTGTGGTTTCCAGTTTGTCAGGTGTCCCATATAATTTTTCCCTGAGTGGGGTGGGCTGGGGCCATGTGCTTTTTTAGATTTAGGTCCGTAAAAATAAAAAATAAAAATTTTTTAGACTAAAATTAATTCAGAAATTTAATATTTTTAGAATTAATGCTATACAAGTTGCAGATCCAGAGAACTTGAAATTAATTTGTTGAGTTTAAGGCTACATTTCTATTTATTTTCATCAAGCCTAAGTTATAACCGGATGTTTCACTTTCGTAAGACAAATATTGATTGGCTGTAAAGTAACTTAGTGATCGATAACTATTTGTTTACAAAACTTTGCAGATCAAGTTTTTAAATAACAATGCAAATTTAAAACCCCATGACCTTGTTTTCTATTTTTAGCTTACAATGTGTACAATAAAATTTATGGCGGCCTATCCAATAGCAGGATGCCATTGTTTATGTCGCCATTACACATGAAAACCAAATTGTTTTTGCTTTTTTTTATTTTTATTTAGTTACCGAAAATATTAAAAACATCAAATACGTCCAATCTTTAGTAAAGTCCGAAAAAAAACAGACAAACTGGATTTTATAACCATATTAATTGTAACTACGCCGTGCAAGATTTTTAAATTAATGTATGCACCTCTCAAATACCTTTGAGACTTTTCTCGCTGGTGTCCATTACCATCTTTACTTAAACAAAATGGATCTAGCGCCTGAAAAATTCATCCGGCCCAAAACGCTCACAGAGTCCCCTGTCCACCTAACATGGTTAAAATCTTTGGCGGCAGATTTAGTCTTGCAATAAAAAAAATGACACCCTCTCCATGGTGTTTGTGAATTGTCTCCTGCGGACACTCTTGGTGAGAGGTTGGGTAAATGAGGTTAACTCAAACTGCCTTAGCTGCAAAATTTGCGGCTTAATTTAAATCTAGGTCACAGCACAATATAGAAGTTTGGAATACTAATAACTTTTCATGGTAAAGAACTAAAGATGTAAAAAATAATTCACAATGGTTGTATTAAGTAATCTACAAATAAAACAATTGTAGATATCAATTAATAATTTTTTTGTTGCCTAACAGCAGAAGAAGCAAACTTTGGGCTTACCCGAAATGTGACAGATGGTAAACAAACTTTACAACCTCAGATAAATCCGGGCAAACGTTGCGGATATTTCCGATGACCAACTTTTGCCGCTATTGTGCTACACTTTTTAAATTCTATCTGTAAGCATCGATTCGATAACTTTATTTTAACATCTTGCATAATCGTTTTGTCAACGTTTGACATTGTTAGTAATTACAAACCAGGATGAAGAACTAAAAGAGCTACCATTCCTGTTTGAATACAACGGTTTATGGCAGTCAATGTTTCGTTAAATCCAACATCTCTAATCATATGGTTTATACAGTGGCGTAGCTACCGTAAAGCTAGCGTAAGCAAGGCATAGGTGCCCAAGGCAAATAGGGCCCTTTTCCCTCTTTAAATTTTTAAAAACTTTTACATTGAAATTTTAATATTTGTATTATAAAAATAATTTTAAAAAGAAAACAGAAATCCAGTTTCTTTTCTACTGTAGAAGTAATCAAAAGTTCCGAAAAAGCCCCCCCCCCCCCGACCTTTCTTACTGGGGAGAGGTTGCACAGGGCCCATCGGTATTAATAAGACTATAGGCATTGTTGAATTGTCGGGCAATCCGTGGAGAGAATTAGCCTATAAATAAACTTGAACATTGAATCCTTTGTGAGATTGGCATTCGGCACCCGTAAATGTATAGGCATCGCTAAAAACTCTCTACCCCACCTCCACAAACCTGCACCTCCCTCCCCTCTCAACTCTCTGTCCTTAACGAAATTCCATTCATCCATGATTACAATTGTGCCATTTTTTGTTAAGGGCCGTGGACAGTGTTTTCACAACAAGCTACGTCAAAAATGTGTCAATATGTTTCTAGTTTTAACCGTAATCACAATTTGTTTAGTTGATCAAATTTATCTCTTATCAATATGCCTCTACTTAAAGATTTTTGTTTGTCTGGCTCCTTGTCCTTTATGCATTATTACAAAAATGATCCAATCGCCAAAAAACATTGGGAAGTCGTTTAGAAGAATTCAGACAAACCTCTACTGACCGCGAAATTTCCTTCCACAACAACAAACATGAGAAGCAGTGCCCCCCCCCCATCTCAATGAGAAGCTAGAAAGAAACTCTTGACTCCTGTAAAGTTTTTTGCCATCAACTATTTTTTTTATTTCGTTCGGAGTGCGACCCCTTGACAGTAAGGCGGTTCGGTTTGCCACCCAGAGTTTCCCAGCGGCTTTCTTAGCACCTGGGGTCAGTTAATTGGGTGTCCTGCACAAGGGGCCACGGTTACTGCTTAATTCAACGGTCAAACTGCACAGGTGTATCAACCGGCGCCCCGGGCTCCGCCCGTAAGCACTATGGCGCATACACTTGTTTTAATGAGCGCTATACCATAGGGATACGGAGGGCTACTATAATCAATGGCTAAAGAAAATAAGGGGTTCCTCCAGCCGCCTCTGCAGTAGTATACATTAGGCGCCCCGAGTCTCTCCATTATGATGATGTTATGAAACAAGTTATGTGCCCTTTGGGTCAGTAATGGAGTTCAAGGAACATATTAATCACTTTGCAAACTTATAAGAAAATAAAATCTAAATAAATCATGAGCAACTTTAAAAAATTGTATTTGGTTAGTGGCGTCACAAGGTTCGATATCACCTAGTGCGTTTAGTGAGTGTCACCCCCACTTCGTCTAACAATTTTGCATTTCCGGTGGAGTGTTACCCCCTCTCCTTAATGTTTTATTATTTTAACTGAATGAAACATTGTTGTGACAGTAAATTTAACGAGTTTTCGTCATGGTGTCACGCCTAAAATGTGAGGCCCCTGCCCTGTGACGCTACTTAAATGTGACAGGCTTACAGTTAATTTATTAGTTTGCTTTTACATAAAAGTGAAATAAAATCAAAGGTATTTTACGTTACGGGGTTCTACATAATAAAGCTGTATAAATACACAATTAGGACGTATAAAATACAAAATTTACAGATTGACGTAGGGCCTAATAATTTTTGCATAGGGGCCCGAAAATCCTAGCTAAGCCACTGGGTTTATACTATTATGTAAATGGAGTTTAATAAAATAAGAAATATTTATTTTGGAAAGGTTGTTCTTATAATTTTAAAATTCAAACTTTATTTAGAAGTTTGTTATGATCGTTTAACTCTATATATTAGGTGTTTGATTTTGTGGTGTAAAAGAGACATTATAACGACTAATTATTTTTGTCGTTTAGTTTGTTCAGGGGTAAATGCTTAACACTCAAGATCTAATGACATCATACGGGTTAGATATGTCAATGGGAATTTTTTCCAAGGCATGCAGCGTTAATTTGATATAAAAAACTTAACGAAATCGGTGTGTTTGGTTCTCGTCTCCATGGTAGCGAGGTCATACACGCGCTGAAATATTTTAACAATAAGCTTTGATTATTACAAATAACTTCTTCAAAATGCACTAATTTAAATATTTATCGGAAAAATTTGCTATTTGAGTAGGTGAGTTAGGTACCCATCAGAGTTGGGTTGACTCAGGGACGGTTTACTGTCTTGAACCCGGATTCGAACTCGAGACTTACGGTTTAGTAGTCCATCTCTTACAGAGACATACAGAGTGGAAAAAGTTTTTTCCTCGGCTATTTTTGCATCAAAGTAAATAGTGGAGTTTCCGGTACGTGTTGGCAATAATTACAATTTGGGTTTTCCCGCTAGGTTTCTCCGAGTCATAATTTTATTTTTAATTCCAGCGCTAGTGATCTTGGAGTCCTGTTACTAAAAATAGGGTCTACAATAAATTCCCGAAAGATAATTGCCGGAATGACATTTGCCCGAAGGCCGTTTTCCGAATGGAAACTTGCCGGAGTTCGACCAATTCCCGAAAGATACTAGCCGGAATGACATTTGCCTGAGGACCGTTTTCCGAACAGTGTTTCTTCCAGACTTTTTTCTCCGGGGGGGCACTTGAAATCTTCGGGGGGGCGGTAAACTTTCTTCGGGGGGGCGGACACTGTTAAAAGTATATATTTTCTATATAAATTATATAAATTTCATTTTGTTCGGGGGGGCGGTAAAAATTTTTCGGGGGGGCTTCGCCCCCCCGAAGAGATGCCTGGAAGAAACTCTGTTTCCGAATGAGACGAATGCCCGAAGCCCCTTGGCCGATAAAGGTTTAAAATTATATATTACCAAGTAGACGATGCTAATAAGTTTGCCATTATGATAACACAACTCCAAGCATAATTATTTTTTATATTATATATTACCAAGTAGACATACATTATAAATTTGTAGTTGAATTATTAAAAGTGTAAAAACATATTTTTATGAATCAAAAGAAAACACCATTTTATCTCAGATTTTTATAAAATGAATCTCAGTTTTTTCTTTACGTAGTCATTTAAACACTTTGTATAATCAAGGTGCGTTGAATGGAGATTAAACATCTTTAAATGGCTATAGAACTAGATAAACCCTAACAAAAATTCTCTAGCCAGCAACATGTAGCAGTAGTCTAAATGCACATTTAGTTTACCGTACATTATACATTCGTTAGGTCTATACCTCCAACACTACATGTAACCTCTAGTTGTCAACTAACTGGGCGGTATAAGAAAATACGGACATCTCTCATTAGACTGAGTGTCCCATGGAAATCTAAGACTACCCCACAAAAGATACACCGGCTACATTTCGCTCACATCAGTAAAAATAAAACAATTATAAAGAACATTTATGGTAACAAGCTTTTAACTGCACAGACAAGAAGAAAATAAAAATAATTTACTTTCTTTAATAAAAAAGCTTTTGTCCCTAAAATATGAACTTTTTTTTCCCGCCTCAGACATGTAATTTACAGCGTCAGTTGTGTGTTCGCTTTAGTATTACAGTTTTCATCATCGGTCTGTGAGGACTGATACAGATTTACAATACTAATACTTCTTTCTTACTTATAGCCTACTTTCATTCATTTAATATGGTTTACTTATACATAGATCTAATACAAAACGTCTAATTACAATTTTATTTTTAAAACCTGAAAATGCAGATGTGTAATTAAATGATTATTCAAGGTTTTTTTTTCATCGGCGTGGTGGGCTGAGGGGGTTGGGCTTTTAAGTAGAGCTGAAATAAATTTGGGATCAAAGTAAAGTATATTACAAAATTTTTAAGCAACCGGAAAAGTTATCTTGATTACAATGAGACACATCAAATCAAACATTCTTTCTCTTAAAACATCTATATCTATAGCAGTCTTTCTTTATTTATGAAGTCGAAATGACTAAAAAATATCTGCTTTAAAACACCTTCAGTAGCTCGCGATATCTGATAGACGATTAGCTGTCCAGTGAAGACAGCGTACTTGACCATTTTTTTTTTTACAGACGACAGCAAGGTCTTAATTTTCTTACCTCCCCTAAGTTTTAAATAGTTTAAAAACTGTATTATCTGCCCCTAATAGCATTCACTAGATCGACTGTACAACGGCTAACCAGATTGTTAGAGTGATCGCGTCTAGCTAGTTATCTCCCGTTCTGTTATTGACTAAAGTAATCTAGCGAGTGATTTTATTTTGTTATCTACTCTAAGTTATGAATCCATTTAATTTATTTTTTATTTACCAATTAAACATCCAATTAAATTAAAGATAGATAGACTTGTATACTTGAACGAAATTTTTTATTAGAAGTGGGTTAAAAATTGAGTTACAAGATTTGCCAAAAACCCACAAACCAACAAACAAAGAAACAAACAAACAGACGTTGCGAACTAAATAAAGTCTTGTAAAAACATTTGATTCGGACACGCAGGGCCTACATTTCAGTCAGATCACGTCATATATTTTTAAACGGTTATGTCCTCTCAACGATGACTAACAACTCGTATTTATTTTCGTCTTTTTAAAACTTCTTATTCACTTCCTCAATCTTAATCTCTCGGTCTCTGTTTTTTCTCCGTCTTTGTTTACGTTATCTCGACCCCCCCCCCCCCACTTAAACGTACTTTGGCTTACATTTATAGAACCTACATGTTTCTCCTGGGGTAATACCCTAAAACATAGTTCCTTATCTGCTTACGTTTGCTTACTATTTTTGATTTCTAAAGATAACTCAAAGTATAATGTAATTCCCAAACAAACTGGACTATAATTGTAATATTTGTTGGACACGTAATCCTGTTTTTTGACAGTTTCTGACGGGTAAAATACATGTCAACATCCGTTATAAGCCGTGAATTCTAGTGAGCGCTGGAAACAAAAACCTTGGTGCTGACAGAGAAACTTGGACCTCGGAGATTTTACAATAAGCTCTGTGTCTCAGTGGCTCAAGTTAAACTGATGGGTCTCAGTTAAACCGGTGGATCAAAACATCTCAAGTTAAACCAGTGATCAAAACTACTCAAGTTAAACCGCTGGATCAAAACGACTCAAGTTAAACCGCTGGATGAAGTGACCCATAATTAACTGGATTCTAAAGGAACCAATAATTGAGGAAACGTCGTAGCTGTTAGCCTTAAGAAAACGACGATCATGCATTAAAAAACTTGGCAAGTATTTATCCTTAAAAAATATCCGTATTTTTATCTTCAATGATGAGATTTTTTTAAAAAAATTCAGATCGATGTTGCTAATTTAGATTAGGAAAATATACTAAGTGCCTAAACAATCAATTTTGTTATAATTTCGCTTTTGTTAAAAATAAAATGAGATGTTTTGTTGAATAATATTGCAAAAAACACAATAGAATATGTAAAACAGTTAATGCTCAAAGATAATTTTGATATACTTTAAAGTTATTATGTGAAGCTGCTATTAAGAAATATAAAAAGTATGCACATCGATCTATATTTATATCAATCTATATCTACATCTACATCTACATCAGCGCCTATACCTACACCTACATAACAGACATCACATCCCCACAGAGTAAAAGAATGCACCACATTACTACCGTTGCATAGCTGTAGAGAGTTAGACTGCTAATCCGAGAGTCTCGAGTTCGAATCCTGATTCAAATCAGTACAACATTCCTGAGTCCACCCAGCTCTGATGGGAATCTAACTTACGTTAGGGAAACGAAGGGGCTGGGCATAGTGCTGACCACACTATCCCATCATAGGCTTAATTCATTGAAACAGATGAACTCTACTTCATCTGCCCCATGTTTCTTGGGCACAAACGGGAAGTGATGATGATGATGAAGATGACTACCAAAATCAGTTCTTATAACATACCTAACTCAATCGTACCAAGTAGCCACAGGAGAGTACCAGCATGCCTTATACTCACAAACAACAAAGTTAGGGTAAAATACCAGTACAAGTAGCAAACTCAGCAGAACAGATTAGCTAACAATAATAATTGTGAATTAAATTCAGGTCTGTTAATCTACTCTGGAACGGCACAATGTCAATCGCCTTACACATTCTTGTCGAAGTCGTACACAGTAAAGACATACATCATGCTGTCTTATTACTACAGACGTTCACCCAACTGTCTCACTACACTCAAAGAAATAGTTCCTAACTAAATCTAACACAACCACTAACTAAACAGAACAATGATAATAATGACCTTTTACTAGCAATAATAAAATAATACAAAAACGTACGTCAAACATAACATGAAAACAAAAAAAATAAAAATGTCTCCCAAAATATTGCCCCACTACTCTAACATTGACCGCAATATTCAAATAAGACAAATTAAAAAACCAGCCACAGATGCCTTTGTTTATATTTACTAACGATGGTCGTTTAAAAATGTAAGCAGTGAGAGAGAGAGAGAGAGAGAGAGAGAGAGAGAGACAGTGAGAGAGAGAGATTGGGAGAGTGGCTGTGTATTTTTGATCGGTGTTTTAGCTGGCTCAACAAGACATAAAACATAATATAATACATAATTATATATATATATATATATATATATATATATATATATATATATATATATATATATATATATATATATATATATATATATATATATATATATATATATATATATATATATATATATATATATATATAATTTATATATATATATATATATATATATATATATATATATGTATTTGTGTGTGTATGTGTGTGAATGTCTGTGTGTTTATAGCCGTTTTTTTATTATAATACAGTTATGAATATTTGTATATAAATTTAATAAATAATATATATTTATATTAATGTTTATCTTTAGTTTTTGTACAAGCTTCATAATTTCCTCAATAAATCGTCTATTTCTCATTCTTTTGTTAGCCCGCGACTCTTGTCACATAGTGCAAAAGATTCATGAGATTACTTTTGCTGTTCACTCAGAAAATCTTCTGCAACAAATGGCGGGAATATTTATCCCAGCCTGCGAGAATGAAGTCTGTGTGGAGGGCAGGAGGAGACTTGTGGAAGCTTCTAGAACACTGGGTCACGTGGTCGCACCTAATCAAATAGGTAAGCTGAAATTGTTACATGACTTTAAACGGATATGCTTAGTAAAAAAATCATTTCTGGGGGGGGGGGGGGGGGGGAGGGGGTTCGTCATAATGGGTTTCCTGCACTTTTGGATACTTTGTCCATTTTTTTTATTACAAGCTTTTATTTAACTCACTTCCTCTGTCGTCGACAGTCTATCTGTCGTCAGTCTAGATCGAAACGCAGGAGTGAAAATTCGGAAACTTCTACTTGACCGATACGATTCACATTTGACACGTGGGTCAAGACATGAAGACAATGCAATCTGAAACTAAATTTGACTTAATTGGATGCCTAATTAATTTTTTATGAATTAATAAAAATTTGGACCGAATTAGTAGGCATGTCTAGCCAACCACACCACACGCGTCATCACCTTCAATAGCTGCGCCATCACGTAATGGCTGCGTTCAAAAACCATTGCGCGCCTACTGAACATGATGTTCAGTAGGCGCGCAATGGTTTTTAGTCATGTAACTCTATTGTAAATAAAACATGTAAAGTACTGAAAAAAAATTCATAAAAAACGTTTTAATAACAAGCTTTTATGTAATGATGCACTAAAAAGTAGAAAATAAATTATAGACTACTATTTAAATAACTATAAAGAAAAGCGTGGGTGTCTTCCTTAACATTAGTAAAGGTATCCAATAGATACTAAAGTGACCCACGCTTTTCTTTATAGTTATTTAAATAGTAGTCTATAATTTATTTTCTACTTTTTAGTGCATCATTACATAAAAGCTTGTTATTAAAACGTTTTTTATGAATTTTTTTATTCAGAAAATATTAACTCAAATAAGAAAAAAATTTAAGTTTTTAAAATTCCAATTTTTATATCCGCCATCATATTGTATTAGGCATTATTGAAAATCTTGATTTCTAATACATTTGATAATCTTACCGTAATCTCGGAAACATCAAAAGCTAACAATAGGCTTTACATTTTAAACAGATATTGTATTTTCGTGACCTACTTTTCATTACTTTTTGCTATTTTTCTCAGTTCGCAGGTTTTTAACACAAAAAAAAAAACCTACTATTTTTTTATTTATTAAACAACTAGGCATACTGCCTAGCTTCGCTTAGGTTTTTAAAAAACATTTGAGAATTTGAATACTTAATTATTTAGCGATGGATTGGGTGAGGAGTGCTTTAATTTAAACAGTAATGCTAACTTTAGAAAAAATGTTTTTGTTTGTTATTTAAATTCCGTTCTCAGAGAAATATTGGAAAGTACGCAATGTATAACTAAAATGGAATTAGAACTACACAGGTTCAATGAACAGTATATCTAATAGTTTATATTACATTATCTTTTGAAATTTATTTGATAATTTAATTAGGATACGTAACTGAATTAACAACTTAATTTTGTACTACAACAAATGCTATACTTCGTCATTTTCTGTTTCTGTTTAAAATAGTATACAATTATTTGAAAAATAATAATTTAAAAAACGTGACTTCCCTTGAAAACTGAACGTATGACGTATGTCTTTGTTTACATATTTTTTTACAAAAAGTTGCTATGCTTATATAAGAAATTACGGTATATGAACATATTTAACGACTATAATGGCTGTTTCCGACGGGAATACATTTTTTTGTTACCCTCCAGTGTTGGTCTACGACGTCATATAATATTAAGGGGATCGTTCGTCAATTTATTTATATAAATATATCTCATATAAGGAGAACTTCACTCACGATCATCTTTTAGCCCTCGTCGAGGGCTTTGAGTCTGACCAACAGTTTTTCCATACGGCATAGTCATCTATAGTAGTGTATGCAGAAACTTAGCATGATGTACAGACGTTAAGTAACCTAAAAATTGTGTTAAAATTTCCCTGTTTTTGCCATAAAATACAAAGATTATATAGGGAATTACGACTGGTCAGTTTTGACCCGGTTCCCGATTTTTCCAGGACATGCTGAGTTTTTTATGACACCCCTAGGTGTTCTTCTACCACCTCACAAAATATCAAGGGGGGTCGTCGGAGGAAATTTTTTTTCGTAATAGAGCTCATATAAAGAGAATTTCACTCGCGTTCACTTTTTAGCCCTCGTCGAGGGCTTTGAGTGTAACCGACAGTTTTCCCTAAAGGTCAAGCCATTGACCTAGGAGCATGCAAAAAATTAGCCAGATATACTGAGCTTAAGTACCCTAAAGTCTGCGTTGAAATGACCTTCTGTTTTTCCCATAAAATACAAAGATTATATAGGGAAATACAACTGGTCAGTTTTGACCGCTTTACGAAGTTTTCCCAGATATGCCGAGTTTTTTGTGACACCCCAAGGTGTTCTTCTACCACCTCACAAAATATCAAGGGGGGTCGTCGGAGGAATTTTTTTTTCGTAATAGAGCTCATAAAAAGAGAATTTCACTCGCGGTCACTTTTTAGCCCTCGTCGAGGGTTTTGAGTGTAACCGACAGTTTTCCCTAAAGGTCAAGCCATTGTCCTAGGAGCATGCAAAAACTTAGCCAGATATACTGAGCTTAAGTACCCTAAAGTCTGCGTTGAAATGACCCTCTGTTTTTCCCATAAAATACAAAGATTATATAGGGAAATACAACTGGTCAGTTTTGACCGCTTTACGAAGTTTTCCCAGATATGCCGAGTTTTTTATGACACCCCTAGGTGTTCTTCTACCACCTCACAAAATATCAAGGGGGGTCGTCGGAGGAATTTTTTTTTCGTAATAGAGCTCATATAAAGAGAATTTCACTCGCGGTCACTTTTTAGCCCTCGTCGAGGGCTTTGAGTGTAACCGACAGTTTTCCCTAAAGGTCAAGCCATTGTCCTAGGAGCATGCAAAAACTTAGTCAGATATACTGAGCTTAAGTACCCTAAAGTCTGCGTTGAAATGACCTTCTGTTTTTCCCTTAAAATACAAAGATTATATAGGGAAATACAACTGGTCAGTTTTGACCGCTTTACGAAGTTTTCCCAGATATGCCGAGTTTTTTATGACACCCCTAGGTGTTCTTCTACCACCTCACAAAATATCAAGGGGGGTCGTCGGAGGAAATTTTTTTTCGTAATAGAGCTCATATAAAGAGAATTTCACTCGCGGTCACTTTGTAGCCCTCGTCGAGGGCTTTGAGTGTAACCGACAGTTTTCCCTAAAGGTCAAGCCATTGACCTAGGAGCATGCAAAAAATTAGCCAGATATACTGAGCTTAAGTACCCTAAAGTCTGCGTTGAAATGACCTTCTGTTTTTCCCATAAAATACAAAGATTATATAGGGAAATACAACTGGTCAGTTTTGACCGCTTTACGAAGTTTTCCCAGATATGCCGAGTTTTTTATGACACCCCTAGGTGTTCTTCTACCACCTCACAAAATATCAAGGGGGGTCGTCGGAGGAAATTTTCTTTCGTAATAGAGCTCATATAAAGAGAATTTCACTCGCGGTCACTTTGTAGCCCTCGTCGAGGGCTTTGAGTGTAACCGACAGTTTTCCCTAAAGGTCAAGCCATTGACCTAGGAGCATGCAAAAAATTAGCCAGATATACTGAGCTTAAGTACCCTAAAGTCTGCGTTGAAATGACCTTCTGTTTTTCCCATAAAATACAAAGATTATATAGGGAAATACAACTGGTCAGTTTTGACCGCTTTACGAAGTTTTCCCAGATATGCCGAGTTTTTTATGACACCCCTAGGTGTTCTTCTACCACCTCACAAAATATCAAGGTGGGTCGTCGGAGGAAATTTTTTTTTGTAATAGAGCTCATATAAAGAGAATTTCACTCGCGGTCACTTTTTAGCCCTCGTCGAGGGCTTTGAGTGTAACCGACAGTTTTCCCTAAAGGTCAAGCCATTGTCCTAGGAGCATGCAAAAACTTAGTCAGATATACTGAGCTTAAGTACCCTAAAGTCTGCGTTGAAATGACCTTCTGTTTTTCCCTTAAAATACAAAGATTATATAGGGAAATACAACTGGTCAGTTTTGACCGCTTTACGAAGTTTTCCCAGATATGCCGAGTTTTTTATGACACCCCTAGGTGTTCTTCTACCACCTCACAAAATATCAAGGGGGGTCGTCGGAGGAAATTTTTTTTCGTAATAGAGCTCATATAAAGAGAATTTCACTCGCGGTCACTTTGTAGCCCTCGTCGAGGGCTTTGAGTGTAACCGACAGTTTTCCCTAAAGGTCAAGCCATTGACCTAGGAGCATGCAAAAAATTAGCCAGATATACTGAGCTTAAGTACCCTAAAGTCTGCGTTGAAATGACCTTCTGTTTTTCCCATAAAATACAAAGATTATATAGGGAAATACAACTGGTCAGTTTTGACCGCTTTACGAAGTTTTCCCAGATATGCCGAGTTTTTTATGACACCCCTAGGTGTTCTTCTACCACCTCACAAAATATCAAGGGGGGTCGTCGGAGGAAATTTTTTTTCGTAATAGAGCTCATATAAAGAGAATTTCACTCGCGGTCACTTTGTAGCCCTCGTCGAGGGCTTTGAGTGTAACCGACAGTTTTCCCTAAATTTCAAGCCATTGACCTAGGAGCATGCAAAAAATTAGCCAGATATACTGAGCTTAAGTACCCTAAAGTCTGCGTTGAAATGACCTTCTGTTTTTCCCATAAAATACAAAGATTATATAGGGAAATACAACTGGTCAGTTTTGACCGCTTTACGAAGTTTTCCCAGATATGCCGAGTTTTTTATGACACCCCTAGGTGTTCTTCTACCACCTCACAAAATATCAAGGGGGGTCGTCGGAGGAAATTTTTTTTCGTAATAGAGCTCATATAAAGAGAATTTCACTCGCGGTCACTTTGTAGCCCTCGTCGAGGGCTTTGAGTGTAACCGACAGTTTTCCCTAAAGGTCAAGCCATTGACCTAGGAGCATGCAAAAAATTAGCCAGATATACTGAGCTTAAGTACCCTAAAGTCTGCGTTGAAATGACCTTCTGTTTTTCCCATAAAATACAAAGATTATATAGGGAAATACAACTGGTCAGTTTTGACCGCTTTACGAAGTTTTCCCAGATATGCCGAGTTTTTTATGACACCCCTAGGTGTTCTTCTACCACCTCACAAAATATCAAGGGGGGTCGTCGGAGGAAATTTTTTTTTGTAATAGAGCTCATATAAAGAGAATTTCACTCGCGGTCACTTTTTAGCCCTCGTCGAGGGCTTTGAGTGTAACCGACAGTTTTCCCTAAAGGTCAAGCCATTGACCTAGGAGCATGCAAAAAATTAGTCAGATATACTGAGCTTAAGTACCCTAAAGTCTGCGTTGAAATGACCTTCTGTTTTTCCCATAAAATACAAAGATTATATAGGGAAATACAACTGGTCAGTTTTGACCGCTTTACGAAGTTTTCCCAGATATGCCGAGTTTTTTATGACACCCCTAGGTGTTCTTCTACCACCTCACAAAATATCAAGGGGGGTCGTCGGAGGAAATTTTTTTTCGTAATAGAGCTCATATAAAGAGAATTTCACTCGCGGTCACTTTGTAGCCCTCGTCGAGGGCTTTGAGTGTAACCGACAGTTTTCCCTAAAGGTCAAGCCATTGACCTAGGAGCATGCAAAAAATTAGCCAGATATACTGAGCTTAAGTACCCTAAAGTCTGCGTTGAAATGACCTTCTGTTTTTCCCATAAAATACAAAGATTATATAGGGAAATACAACTGGTCAGTTTTGACCGCTTTACGAAGTTTTCCCAGATATGCCGAGTTTTTTATGACACCCCTAGGTGTTCTTCTACCACCTCACAAAATATCAAGGGGGGTCGTCGGAGGAAATTTTTTTTTGTAATAGAGCTCATATAAAGAGAATTTCACTCGCGGTCACTTTTTAGCCCTCGTCGAGGGCTTTGAGTGTAACCGACAGTTTTCCCTAAAGGTCAAGCCATTGACCTAGGAGCATGCAAAAAATTAGCCAGATATACTGAGCTTAAGTACCCTAAAGTCTGCGTTGAAATGACCTTCTGTTTTTCCCATAAAATACAAAGATTATTTAGGGAAATACAACTGGTCAGTTTTGACCGCTTTACGAAGTTTTTCCAGATATGCCGAGTTTTTTATGACACCCCTAGGTGTTCTTCTACCACCTCACAAAATATCAAGGGGGGTCGTCGGAGGAAATTTTTTTTCGTAATAGAGCTCATATAAAGAGAATTTCACTCGCGGTCACTTTTTAGCCCTCGTCGAGGGCTTTGAGTGTAACCGACAGTTTTCCCTAAAGGTCAAGCCATTGACCTAGGAGCATGCAAAAAATTAGCCAGATATACTGAGCTTAAGTACCCTAAAGTCTGCGTTGAAATGACCTTCTGTTTTTCCCATAAAATACAAAGATTATATAGGGAAATACAACTGGTCAGTTTTGACCGCTTTACGAAGTTTTCCCAGATATGCCGAGTTTTTTGTGACACCCCAAGGTGTTCTTCTACCACCTCACAAAATATCAAGGGGGGTCGTCGGAGGAATTTTTTTTTCGTAATAGAGCTCATATAAAGAGAATTTCACTCGCGGTCACTTTTTAGCCCTCGTCGAGGGTTTTGAGTGTAACCGACAGTTTTCCCTAAAGGTCAAGCCATTGTCCTAGGAGCATGCAAAAACTTAGCCAGATATACTGAGCTTAAGTACCCTAAAGTCTGCGTTGAAATGACCCTCTGTTTTTCCCATAAAATACAAAGATTATATAGGGAAATACAACTGGTCAGTTTTGACCGCTTTACGAAGTTTTCCCAGATATGCCGAGTTTTTTATGACACCCCTAGGTGTTCTTCTACCACCTCACAAAATATCAAGGGGGGTCGTCGGAGGAATTTTTTTTTCGTAATAGAGCTCATATAAAGAGAATTTCACTCGCGGTCACTTTTTAGCCCTCGTCGAGGGCTTTGAGTGTAACCGACAGTTTTCCCTAAAGGTCAAGCCATTGTCCTAGGAGCATGCAAAAACTTAGCCAGATATACTGAGCTTAAGTACCCTAAAGTCTGCGTTGAAATGACCTTCTGTTTTTCCCTTAAAATACAAAGATTATATAGGGAAATACAACTGGTCAGTTTTGACCGCTTTACGAAGTTTTCCCAGATATGCCGAGTTTTTTATGACACCCCTAGGTGTTCTTCTACCACCTCACAAAATATCAAGGGGGGGTCGTCGGAGGAAATTTTTTTTCGTAATAGAGCTCATATAAAGAGAATTTCACTCGCGGTCACTTTGTAGCCTTCGTCGAGGGCTTTGAGTGTAACCGACAGTTTTCCCTAAATTTCAAGCCATTGACCTAGGAGCATGCAAAAAATTAGCCAGATATACTGAGCTTAAGTACCCTAAAGTCTGCGTTGAAATGACCTTCTGTTTTTCCCATAAAATACAAAGATTATATAGGGAAATACAACTGGTCAGTTTTGACCGCTTTACGAAGTTATCCCAGATATGCCGAGTTTTTTATGACACCCCTAGGTGTTCTTCTACCACCTCACAAAATATCAAGGGGGGTCGTCGGAGGAAATTTTTTTTTGTAATAGAGCTCATATAAAGAGAATTTCACTCGCGGTCACTTTGTAGCCCTCGTCGAGGGCTTTGAGTGTAACCGACAGTTTTCCCTAAATTTCAAGCCATTGACCTAGGAGCATGCAAAAAATTAGCCAGATATACTGAGCTTAAGTACCCTAAAGTCTGCGTTGAAATGACCTTCTGTTTTTCCCATAAAATACAAAGATTATATAGGGAAATACAACTGGTCAGTTTTGACCGCTTTACGAAGTTTTCCCAGATATGCCGAGTTTTTTATGACACCCCTAGGTGTTCTTCTACCACCTCACAAAATATCAAGGGGGGTCTTCGGAGGAAAATTTTTTTCGTAATAGAGCTCATATAAAGAGAATTTCACTCGCGGTCACTTTTTAGCCCTCGTCGAGGGCTTTGAGTGTAACCGACAGTTTTCCCTAAAGGTCAAGCCATTGACCTAGGAGCATGCAAAAAATTAGCCAGATATACTGAGCTTAAGTACCCTAAAGTCTGCGTTGAAATGACCTTCTGTTTTTCCCATAAAATACAAAGATTATATAGGGAAATACAACTGGTCAGTTTTGACCGCTTTACGAAGTTTTCCCAGATATGCCGAGTTTTTTATGACACCCCTAGGTGTTCTTCTACCACCTCACAAAATATCAAGGGGGGTCGTCGGAGGAAAATTTTTTTCGTAATAGAGCTCATATAAAGAGAATTTCACTCGCGGTCACTTTTTAGCCCTCGTCGAGGGCTTTGAGTGTAACCGACAGTTTTCCCTAAAGGTCAAGCCATTGACCTAGGAGCATGCAAAAAATTAGCCAGATATACTGAGCTTAAGTACCCTAAAGTCTGCGTTGAAATGACCTTCTGTTTTTCCCATAAAATACAAAGATTATATAGGGAAATACAACTGGTCAGTTTTGACCGCTTTACGAAGTTTTCCCAGATATGCCGAGTTTTTTATGACACCCCTAGGTGTTCTTCTACCACCACACAAAATATCAAGGGGGGTCGTCGCAGGAATTTTTTTTTCGTAATATAGCCCATATAAGGCGCCGGTCAGTCGAGGTCAGTTTTGACCCCCTCTCCGTAGACTTTTTGCCAAACCGTCACCGGCCCTCGTGTTCTATCGCCCCAAGGCAACATCGTGCCAAATTTGACGCGCCTGCGGCGCCGGGAAGTGCCCTATCGGGCACCCGACCACTTTGCTTTATATATATAGATGCCACCATATTTTCAGTAATCGCTCTTCATGCAAAATAAAGCTTTTGTCAAAAGTTTACGGTAAATAACATGAACAATTTGAAACTTTCGAATACTGAAAAGGGTACGATATTTTCTTATGAGTTAATATTTCAAAAAGTTGTCGTTACAAAAGTTTTAATATACACTGAAATATAAGCAGTATAAATTTAGATTACTATTAGTGCATAAATAAAAAAAAAGCCTTAACATTTTTAAAAGTACCAAAAACTTCAAAATGGCGGAGTTTTTTTCGGGTTTCCATGACAACCAAAATTGTTTTCGACCCTGTTTTTGCTTTTTACTACTAAATGTCATGTGCATAACAAAAACATATTCAAAACGCTTTAGATCTTAAATTGAAAAAAAATACAAATAAACTCAGCATATCCCCTTAATAAATTTAGGTTAACTGAAACTGCTGTATGACTTCGTGCCGCTCTGTTTTTGTTTACATTAGCACTTAATTAAATTAGCACTGCATGTCTTAGTGTTGGGTAGGTTTAAAACTGATTACAAAATGAGATTAGCATTCTTGTAGGAATCGGTGGGGGAGAGTTTATAATATAAAGTCTAGCGTACAATTTCAACTGTATGTATTACTATTTGAAAACTATTTACACTTACTGTTAGAATTACATTTTTATTTTTTGTTTAAGTTTACTAACTTCTTTTTAAAAAGTCATGTTAGCAATGTTTCAAAAAAGATTGAAGAAAGTAATAGATACATTTTTAGAATGGTGCAATGTATGGAAGTGATATGTTAATTTACATATGTTAATTTATTGTTTTTGCTGCATCTTCTGTATTCGTGATATTTTACTTGTTATACAACTCAATTTTTAAAACGACAGGAGGGCGGTATGCCCATAGCTTTAAAAAGCAGTTCGATGCTTGTCGATGTATTGTGCTGCACAAGTGCCCAGCATTTTACAACAAGGTAACTTTACTTTCTAATAGATGTTCATTATCAACATTAGCCTTTACAAGGATGATACCTATAGCTCTCAGGATATGTACGTGTACGTGTATATTTATTATAAATAAATAAATAAATAAATATATATATATATATATATATATATATATATATATATATATATATATATATGGACTAAGTAGATAAGTAGATTGGAAACTGAATATTTGAGTCTGTCTAAAAATAGCACTCTACCAATGGCCCGTTGCAATATAGTGATGTGAATTGCATAAAAAAAGCACTTCAATGTGACAAACATATAATACATTTTTATTTCAATATTTAAGACAAGCAAAGGCCCCTGAGATTGGGTTATGTTGCACTATGTTACGTGACAGGCTATGCTTCTCAAATCTTTGTTTTAAACTTGTACATTTGACAAAACAGACACGTTTAATTTTCAGATAAAGTTTCACAGTTTAGACCAGTACCTCCTAGACAACGATGACAAACTTTACTGCGTCCATTACGGAAACACAACAGAAACTGGTGGATCTGAGTTTGAGGAGTTTTTCAATGAACTCACCATCTGCCCTGCAACCAATGACAGCAACATCGCTGAGTTTTTAAACAACTTTCTGGTCAACAGTGGGCAAACAACGGATACCCATCACAGTAATGTTGCATCTGTCATCTCATTGGGGCACGGAGTCCACCAAGCAATAACCCTTCCATCTACTCAAAATTCCAGCAATGACGTACGCCTAATGACAGACGGAAGACCCGAGAAAACAACTCAACATTCAAATCAGGCAATTGTTCCAAACGTAGCTGACCTGGCAGAGAATAAAAGTCCAGACTTCACACATAGCCTGAGATTTTTCAGACCAAATTCTCTGAAAACTCCAAAAGTCACAGATAACTTTGTCACACAGATTTCACAGTACAAGGACATTAAAATTTCGCTGAAGTTTGGAGATTTGTGCTTAGTACACCAAAAGGAGATGAATGCCGGTTGTCTGGTCCATTATAAAGGCAACATTGCGAACAAAAACAAAACTGTGGCTAGGCTCGACTCCCGGACAAACATGTTTGATTGTATGTTGATTAAGTAATATAAATAGATGCGTACGTTAAGCCATTGTATTGTCATGCTTGGAAGTAGATCTATGTAGGGATATCCAATTAATGATATCAGACAGTCCATTGCTAAAACTTGAAATGTAGTCGATTCCATATAGATCTAACATAATGATCACTTTAACACGTTCATAAAATACTAGGCGTACTTGCTAAATCATCTCCAACTATTTAAAATTACATTTCGAATAATCACGTTGTTTCACTACTGTTATAGTATTATAACTGTCACATGAATGTTGTAATCTTAATATGAAAGATTTTAATTTATAAAAACTATATTTAAAGTTTCCAGAATCACTACAATGTCCGAACTGGCTGGCGCTGTAAAAAAGATAGAAACTGACCAAGAAAGCCTGAAAATAAATGCCATGTTTGTAGTGCAGAAGGTAAGACTATATTTTAGACGTGTTTGTAATTTTAAGTCAATTTGAATTTAAAAAAAACAACTGAATACTTATTTTAGCTAAATGGGATCTTGTGCAGATAAGCCCCACTACTGATGTTAAACCCAGATATTACCTGCGTTTAACCAACACTATTCTACTGACTGTATTGCTCTAATTTATGTTAAAACCCAGATGTTACCTGCGTTAAGCCAACACTGCTCCACTGACTGTATTGCTCTAATTGCCGCCAACACTGGGAATGTCCTGATACAGAGTAGAGCTCTTGATACACTCGAGCTTCTCCTCTTCAAAGGGCGAATCACACAGCACAAAGTTGACATTGATATGTTGGTAAGTCCCTAGCTTTTCATTCCTTCTTGGTGAATTATTGTGAATATTTGTGGCTCTTCTGACCGCCACACGAAGCCTCTTACACATGGGCAGTCGCCAAAGGTTAAAAGGGCCTACCTCACTACTGCGGAGGGTGACTCAAGAATTTTATTGGGCGTCTGGGCGGTAGCGTAGAGAAACCAGCGCCATAACAAATCAGATCCAAGCAATATAGCGCCTGCTTTCTGTACATTTAAAAAATTAAGTTTTAGAAAACAAGATCACGCGTCTAAAAAGACATTGATAATCTTCTTAAAGTTTTGCATCAGCCCGTAGCAGAGCGCGGGACGGGATCGCTACTATAAACTTTTTTTGAAAAACCTACTGGTTAAGATCCGAAAATATAGATCTGTGCTTCTGGCTGTGCCAAAAATTGTTATATTACACAGATGTGATGTTTTTAATTCAAAGAATAAATAACAGTCTTGAAATTGTAATATTCTTTATAATTTAATTAGTTTTGTATTACAAATTAATTAATTGGACAATGACAAAAAAAAAAAACTATTAAATTATAATATAGCTTAATAATTTTTACGTGTCTTAAAACATTTTAGGATCGCACTCAGCAGTTGTTGGCAAAATCATTTTATGAATTAAGGTATTATCATAGACCCTTTGCATTTATTTACACACGCTGAAAATGTATACTATGCTATGTACATGATAATCTCATATCGATATACTTTTTACTAACTGACTTGGTCAAAGATTACATATACTCCTGGCACTGGCACATACTAAGTAATCAGTTACAACTGAGGATAAATATGACAAGCATGACCTTGAACTAACTTTGAAATTAGTAAAATGTTTTTTGACAATTAATCAGAAACATTTTGCAATTAGTAAAATGTTTTTTGACAATTAATCAGAAACATTTTGCAATTAGTAAAATGTTTTTTTGACAATTAATCAGAAACATTTTGGAATTAGTAAAATGTTTTTTTGACAATTAATCAGAAACATTTTGGAATTAGTAAAAAAATTTTGACAATTAATCAGAAACATAATTTTGCAATTAGTAAAATATTTTTGACAATTAATCAGAAACATAATTTTGCAATTAGTAAAATATTTTTGACAATCAATCAGAAACATTTTGCAATTAGTAAAATGTTTTTTGACAATTGATCAGAAACATAATTTTGCAATTAGTAAAATATTTTTTTATAATTAATCAGAAACATTTTGCAATTAGTAAATTTTTTTTGACAATTAATCAGAAACATAATTTTGCAATTAGTAAAATATCTTTTGACGATTAATCAGAAACATTTTGCAATTAGTAAAATGTTTTTTGACAATTAATCAGAAACATAATTTTGCAATTAGCAAAATATTTTTTGACAATTAATCAAAAACATTTTGCAATAGACGTTTGATAATATTTTTATGTATTAACATTAATAACAATATTTTCTGAGAAAATCTCACTTTCTTTAAACTTAAAAAACTAGCATGTAATGTATCCATCAATCTATCGTTTGAATTTCTACATATTATTATTTTAATTCTGCTAGAAGTTAACATGTACTATTTTTTCTTCTTTCGTTTTTGTGATTATATTTAGAGCTCTAGAGATCACGCCGTTATACCTTTTTGTACATGGACCAAGTGTGGAAGAATTGTAATCGTTCAAACAAATGAAACACGATTTTTGCTAATCTCGTCGTTTTACGCCTTCTTGATTCGGAAAAAAATAAAGTTTTGCGCTCCTGTCTGTATGTGTATATGTGTGTCAGCACGTCAACTTGAGTGCCTTTTCGGTTTGGTGGACGATATTTTATATATAAGTATTACATACGTAGATATCACTCACTTTTGAGAGATTTTCATGTAATCTTAATTAGTATTTTATTCTATCATTGGTTTTCGCGAATAACAAATAACGTCTAGAATTTTCTGAGAACCTCAAGCCCATATCACTCACCGACTTAACAGTATACCATTATAATCTAACATTAACATATTACTGTTTATATGAATATTTTATTTTAGACAAGTCAACTATTGAATTTAAAACACATAGAGAGTCTAGTATTAACAACACTGTATCTTATTTAAATTACAAGTAGCCACTAAAAAACATACTTTCGACTATGCAAATCTTAGCGCCTATTCGTTCGCAAACAAAAGGTAGATAATACAGATAAAAAGTGATTATTATATGCTCTGATATCAGTAGTTGCCCCTTCCCTTGGCTGGTTTGGCTGAGATGTTTCTTTGCAGATAAGTGCATTTCCCTAGATAATTTTCATTTAACCATTTAAATGGTTCATAAAATTTAATTTGAAAGATTAGCATAATATCCAATAGCAAAAAGACAATCACTAGATGGTACAAGTCACTCGATCAGTTAGTTGTGCAAGTGCACAAATGTTGTTTACCAACATCTGATAGAAGAGGTGTAGAAGTTAATAATATAAAACTGGATACGCGGGTTTAACAGCTCATGGAGGCGAAACACACCGATAACGTTGCAACTGATTACTGATCGAAACACACCGATAACGTTGCAACTGATCGTAACACACCGATAACGTTGCAACTGATCGAACCTCGCAGTCTGACTTTTTTACTAACATTCTGAAAGGGAGGAATAAATAAACCTGCTTAACAGTTTCGAAAATTAAGTAAAAGTAATAATAAATTATCTAGTAGCATTTACGTTCAATCATGTTCATTACAGTTCCATTTAGTTTAGAGATTAATTGTAACATTAAGAGTGTAACGAGTAAGTGAATTAAAGTGATCGAACGAATTTAGCATTAACATAGGAGAGCAAAATAAATGTTCTCCGCATATCTCTTCCATCATGCAACTCTGGCAGCATCTTCAGTAACCCCAAGTCTGAGTTCCATGGAATGTACAAGTTTATTTCTTAACGTTTTCCTTTATCGTGCTTTATAGAGCATTTGTTAAATATAAATAGATTTTTTTTTATTAAATAATACGTAAACAAAACAACTAGGTTAGAATTTTGGGGTCTGGAACGTATTGATGGCATTGCATATAATTTAAATGGAGAAAATTGGTTTGAGATCGAACAAATTTGATTTACGATCAATGTTACGAAACGAATCACATTCATATCTCGAGGTAACACTGTAATTATTTGAAGTGTCAAATTATTCTCATAGTTGTACTGTGGTTTACATACCATAAAGGAGAAAATAAAAATAAGTATAAAAAAATAAAAACAAACTTATAAATGCACTAAATTATTTCAAACTATAGTTGTGTTGTAAATAACTTGAAAAGATCTCCAAAACAAAACAAAAAAACATTTTTTTTGACTAGGGTACAGTTCAACAAGCCACAAGTAAACGAGAAACTCGAATGTTTGATTCGTAGATGGTTCAACATTATCTGCATGCTACAAATAGAGACAGCTTCCTATGCTAAAGATACGCAACGCAACGATGAAAATGGAATCTTTGGTGTAGAGATGAGGTATTACATTTTTATTTTTAAAATTATTTCGCATTGGACAATGTTATCTTTTTTTTATAGACTTCATGAATGCAAACTTGAATTTCTCCGTATTCTCTAATTGTAGAATCTGTCTTATTTATCCCAACGAAGAATGATCAAATTTTGGAACCTAAACCTATTAGAAACAAAAAATAATAAAAAGAATCAGAACCATTGCCGTGCGCCGGGATTTACCACTAACCATGTAAGGGGGGGGGGGGGGGGGTAAAAATATTATGACTGAATGGGTTCCGTACCCCTAACATAACATGTTGCTTAGCAAGATATCGTTTCAGCCAGGACGACACATATAACTTTGGTAAAAATATGTTTTACTTAACTTACGTACTCCCCATTACGTACTTCTCTTAAAGCGAGACCATTCTTAACGGTAAAGTAAAATTACGCCAAATCTTAATTTAAATTAATGTATATCCTAAGTTAGCCTATTCCATTGCTAAGCAACAAATATTTATATTAAAATGTAAGACCTGAAATAGTTCAGTAAAAAACTGAATTATTCATTGTTTATTTATACTTGTTTTTGTTTTAACTAATTAGTTTGTATTTGGTTGCTTTTTCTACGAACAAAAAAATAAAACAAAGTTCAAGCCTCTTGTTTATGTAAATTCTTTATAATCTCGGATTAGAAGATCCGCCAAGCATATTCTTTTGTTATTTGACAATATTGTTTGAAAATAATACAAATAACAGACATATTAATGCTATAACCGACAGAAAATTTAGATGAATAATGCATCAAACTTTAAATCATCAACGTGTCATATATTTAAGGATGCTACCTTTTGCAAATTTCTACTCAATTTGTATAATTAAATGCGTCTTTTTACACAATTTAAAAATAAAATTGCAATACGATAAATGTGTTAAAATAATTATCATTAAATAAGTAAAGTTTTTTATGCTACAAATTAGTAACTGTCCACACATGTATCAATAAGTGTAATTGTCAAAAATTTTATTTTTTTCAGGCGTTTTGCAAAAAATAGAAAACTTGCAAACATTATTGAAGAAGGTCTTTTTTCATTGGATAGATTAAACCATAATGAAATTGAAAATATTTCTCGACAATGTTTTAATAAAAGTTTCAAAGAACAAGATACCGTCTTATCAAGCAAAAAATCGTCTACTCAATTCGTAGCAGTTTTACTCTCTTTAAAACAGGCAAGCCTAAGTTTTTGTTTTTAAATAAACCGATAGTGATCTCCCCTAAGCTTTCTCGAATATTCTTATATAACACTATGGGGGATGGCAACTCGGGATAAAGACATGATTTTTAATACATTTTTAATTACTAACACTTTAAAAAAAAATAGAATAGAATCTCATAGAAAAAAATGCGCACTAAGTGAACGTCAAACAATCTGTGTATAATTATGCGGAATATTATTAGTGCTTTATAAATTCAAACGCTTTTTTTTTTAGAAATTGGAAATAGCGTAAATTACTACTTCCAATCAACGGAAATTACTCAAAATTTGAAAGAATGCAGAGAATTAGATATTTTACTTATTTGTGAAACTTCGTTTATCTATTGAAAATAGAAAAAGTCAAGTTATGGACATGAGTTAGGGAAAGTAAAGGCGGCTGGGCCTAGTTCTGAACACACTATCTCTTCCACTTTTTTAAATTGGAAGACAGTGCTCTTGACATGCAGGTTGTGTGAAGGGTGTTGAATGTGTACCTGGCCTTGCTGATGCGGCTTTTAATGTCCTCATCTGCTGCTCCATCCTTGCGTACTACACTAACTAGATATGTGCAGCGATCCAATTCTGAAATAGTCGTTCCGTGTATCTGATGCGGAAAATCCTTTTCGCTATGAACTCTCAACACTTCTGTTTTCACCCAGTTGAATTTAATCCAGTAGATAAACTAGACGGTAATGCTTAACACAAGCTAACTACGTTGTTTCTACAATATAGGAAAACAATAAAACCAACCACCAATTAAATATAATTAGCAATGGGATTTGTTTCATTTCAGCTTTTCTACAGCATGGATCTGGAAATGATTACATTTCTAGAGGAATGTGTGAAAAATTCAAGAAAAAAATCTTTAGCAGTATCTGTGGTGGACTTGATATTCCGAGGACTGGCTCACTTTTTGTGTCAACTAAGTAGGAAATGGCATGTGTTAATAATTGCAATAAATGACTAGCTTTGTTACGTCATCTAAGTAGAAAGTGACATTTTGTAACATTTTTTAAAACCCTAAGTGCCAAATAGCATCCTGTTAACAATGATGCAGATTGCGCCATTCGATAAAGGGACACAAATGAACAGGATTTTTTCTTTAACACTTCAAAAAATTATTTGACGTGTTTTAAGCATCAGTGTGACTGATGCATTGTGTTAGCGTTACTAATGGTCTATTATTAGATGATCGAACTCAATTTCTGGTTGGATCGTCTAAAAATAGATGCTAATTGCATCATTCGCAAAGTGACGAAACTGTTTGGATTTTTTTACGGACAAAAAGAAACATCCCAGTTAATAATCTAACCTTGGTTAATTTTTCTGATTATTAAAATAAAACGCATTACATGGCCCTCAGCGGCCCATGTGAGCCTTTGGGGGCCGAAACAATTTTTTTCGCAGAAACCTCCCCAGAAATATTCTGAACAACCTCCCAAAGTTTCACGGCAATGATGAGATGTGTAGTAATGCATAAAAGACAAAGAAACAGACAAACACAAACACACACACACATTGCTTTATATATAGATAGATAGATGAAGCGATTATGGTATCGGAATACTTGCTCTATTATTTATTAGAAACCTTATTAAAACAAAAGAAAATTTAATATCTTTTTATGTCAAAGGAGAAACAACAGAGAGCGACATAAGTGCGTTGTGTGAACGTGTGGTTAATTTGATAGAAATCCTGCCACAGCAAAACATGCCTCCAGAAGTAAGTTTTTTATTTTATTTACGTAAGTAGTCGCAGATGTTTTTCCTCCAACCGTTACTGTTGGAATAACACATATTTTAATTAATTTAAAATAAATATGAAGTAGTTATAATGTCCACACCTAGTAAACATATACTCGCCTACACAGTAATAAATTATTGTATCGTTTACAAAGTTACAATGAATATGTCTTTGAAGAAACAGGCTAACTGTGAAATCAATAAATGTTATTTGATGTGAGACTAGCTAAGTAAGTTTTTATGGTCACTTTTTACTATACACAGGTGGAGATGGTTCTTGTGTCACACATGTTTGGGGTGACACCGGCCATACGCAAAAACCTCATCGACCTGTTCAAGAGAAAACAGCTGTACAATGAACGTTTACCTGCTTACCTTGTCCAAGAAATAGAGCAGTCACTAGCACCACTCCTAGTTGTGGACAAGAAAAATTTGGCAAGGATTTTTTTTTTAAGAAATGTTTTTTTTTCCAATTAGGGGAGCTTTTTAAATAGCAAAGTTAACAGCCTTAGGCTTTGCACTTACAAAATAAAGTAATAAACAATTTAAATATTATAGCTACTAAAACATAGTATTCGAACTAGATACTTCACGAATTAGCATTCATCAATTTTACCGACCGAACCACGGTACTTCCAGCAAAAATTCACAATATAGATTCTACCGTTGTTGTGGCTTTAAAAACAATCATTAAAAGCGATCTATTTATTAATCATTACCTATTGTTTAGGAGGCCGCTTCAGCGAGTGGAGAATGGTTCCATCTAACTGGTCAGTATTTGAGTACAGTAGTTGACATTCACGTCCACAAACTGACCGAGGAGTGCCACAGGAGTTCTGACTGTATCAACTTCAGGAGGTCCAACAACACCCAACAACACAAGAACCAAATGTTCTGTTTGGGCAAGCTGCAACACGAGAAAATTATCAAAATCTTGGCTTGTCAAGATAAAAATATTCCACTCTTCTACATCACGGAACATCACAAAAATCTGCAGGTGAGAACTGTATTTAGATTTTGATGACAAATGTCGGGTGATGCGGCGGACACATCAGCAGATCCAGGCACCGCTGTACCTAGAGTATATGAGTGAACTTTATCAGTGGCGTCACTAGGTCGAATATCACCTGGTGCGGTCGCCCCCCCCCCCCTCCCCATTCACTCCTCCCCCTCCCCTTTGTGAAGCTCCTGGTCTTTATCATTTCTGACATTGACTGGATATTTAGGGCTTACATGGTCACGATAGTGACCTCAATAGATGTTTTTATTAGGCGTCGTTTAAGGAAAACTTTAACAATCATCTTTTATTAAACTTACTATAATGTTTTTTCTGTATAACAATTTAGTACTTTTGTTTCAGGAGTGTTTGAAAAATAAAATGGAAAATGGAAACCCTTACCCAGACAAATATCTTCTGGACATTCTGATCCATGTGGCTGAAGCCTTGACCTTCTGCCACTCAAAAGACTTCGTGCACGCCAATCTGACGGCAGCCAGTGTGTTCATTGGTGCAGATGGTGTGAAACTTGGGGGCTTTTACATCGCCACATTTGTACAGGGAGATGGGGAAAAACTGCTTGGTAGGTTCTTTTGTAACAACATGGATTAACTTAAGTCGATTCAAGGATTAATATATACAAAAAGATAACAAACAGATTCTTTGTTTTGAATGCAGTAACGTTCTACTGGGTATTGCTTTAGAACTTTGCAGTAACTAATAAATGGATTCTATTATATCTTGATCAGAAAGGAACTAAGCAAACAAAATTATTTTAATTAACCTGGTGTTAATAAATTGTATGATAGTTATGTTACACGGTAGTGATACATACCTAAAACAGTTTGCATTAAATCATTAAAATAATAAATCTTGAAAATCAAGTATGATAGTTCACATTTTAAACATTTTCTTAACAAAGAAAGATCTCTGTATTTTAAAACAGGTGACGCCAGCAAAATACCAACCAGATGGTCAGCACCAGAGACCTTGAAACGGTTTAAAGTTTCCAAGATGTCTGATGTGTGGATGTTTGCACATCTGATGTATGAAGTGTTGAACCATGGACTTCTACCGTACTCACATATCCAAATGGATGATCAGGAATGCGCTAATAAGGTTGTAATAATGTATACTTACTTATTATAACTTTAACAAAATCATATCTACAAAATTATAGTCCTGTGTTTCAACAATAAACAGATATTATAACAATATATACGTGTTTTTAGAAACAAGTCCAAAATTTAGTTAAAGTAAAAGTTAAATCTGCTTAAAATAATTATTTCATAGATGTCGATTAAAAAGCCCAGATATTATTGTAATATATTGCTTTAAACTCTTAACTGAACAGATATGTGATGGCAGTATTAAGCTGTGCAAAGAAACAAACTTGAAAGAAGAACTTCACAAACTGATAGAAGACTGCACACGAACAGACCCAACACGTAGACCATCCATGGAGGAGGTGCTAAAACAATTGCAAATGTTGGGTAATAATAAAGGTATACGAATTGTGTAGTAACAACTAAGTTAATCAAACAATCAAGCACTTTTAAAGTATCTCAGTAGAAGCTGCTCAAAGTAATAATTCTCAAAATATGGTTCATTTATGGTATAAGTGTGGTTTCAAATTAAAATCTGTATAATTATTATTGCATTTAATAAAATTCTTAATTGGCCATAATTGTCGATATCACACATTATTTTACAGAAAACGAGACAAGCGAAAGATCAAGTTTAAAAGACGCTGAGCTGATCAAACGTCGCTCTTCTTTCTTGTTTAAAACGGTAAGCTCTTCAGTTATTGTAAAGCACCATCACAATTGGCCTACATTCCTTGAGCACTATGGAGCTTACGTTCTTTTTAAACAGTGCGATAGAATATGGATGAAATGGGGCATTATTAGTCGTTCAATAAATTGAATCAGGCGCATCCACCGGCGCCCCAGAAAAGTGCTTTGGCGCCCCGGGCTATCCCGTGAGCACTATGGCTCAATAATTTTATTTCAATTTTTCTTTTCATGTATTTTAGATCAAGTCATCTCATTTCTAATGGGATCAAATCCACAAAATTGTTAAATTTCATTACTTAGTAGTTATGTAAACTTAGCTTACTTAACATAAAGTCTAGTTTAAAATTATTTTTTTAAAAAATGGATTACAATTTATATTCATTTTATGTTCACATAAGCGCAACTATTATTTTAAGACATTATTTTTGTTTATATTCTTATCAGGGAGACCAGTCTAATAACTGTAAGTACACAAAGTGCACATTTGTATTTTTTCCATTAGTTATTTGACAGGAAAAAAAAGAAACATATACATATATATATATATATATATATATATATATATATATATATATATATATATATATATATATATATATATATATATATATATATATTTATTTATTTATATATATATATATATATATATATATATATATATATATATATATATATATATATATATATATATATATATAATCCCTAAATATGTTATATAATGTGTATTTCAGACTGTAGCAATCCAACTGAAATAAAGAGAGAACTTAAGGCAACATTGAGCAACTACCTAAACATTTATACCAAGGTACTTTTGTTGTCATAACCACAACCACATATCGTAGGTGTCTCACTTGTTATTTCGGATCACCAAATTTTGTCGACATACGATGGAGCTGTTTCAGGAGTTATATAAAAAGATGGCGATATATTTACCGTTCATAACAGATTAGACCAAATGATATCTAAACGGTTGTTCGATGAAGTGTTTTTCATGCTGGTGTAGCCACAAAACTCTAATCATTTTATTAATCCTAATCATCTCTTACATCTTTTGTAACCATCGCGCTCATACTAACAGCAAAATCGGCAGAATTTTTAAAAACAATTACGTATTTATTTACTGGATAAAAAGTCTTAACCTTTCGTCGCATTGCTTTATTTAATGTAACAGTAATAAATGGGGCAGGAAAAGAGAAGAAATGTAAATAAAGAAAATATAAACTAGCAGCAGATTACTTACTTTTAAAAATAACTCTGCACCTCCTAGACCTAAGCGGAAAACAAAATAATTAATCCTAACCTAGAACTATTCAAATTAAGACCCTTAAAACAAATGCGGTAAGAAATGAGAGAAAAGATTGTAGAAAAAAAATAAACTTTAAATCACCTCCTCTGCCATAGAAATAAAAAGTTTTATTTTTTTTATTCACTCTATTGCTATTAATATTTCTCACAATTATTTTACCATTCTAAGCTGGGATTTAGCAGTTTATTATATTTAAACAATGTGCATATATATAATAATTTCTTTATGTTGTTTTGATGACGAATGCGAAAAGAAGTAAGTTTTGCCGAGAACCGAAAACAATTAAGGCGGTACATTATATATTCCAACCCATTGGTTGTAACAAGACGAAGCGATGCATTCAAGGCATGTCATTATTTGCTCTCAACTTAACACGGTGTTTACAAATCACTGCATTATTAAATGACACTATAGTGACAAGAGGTGAAATGATGCTCAACAACTAAATAAAGAGATGTCTATGAGATAAAGACAACATTCTCCAGCTTCCACGATAACAAATACCAGCTATACCAATTAGTGACTGACATACTACCTAGCGGCTTATAGTATACATTCAAATGTTCTGGAATTAAAACGTTGTAACACAAGTTGATTCACAATTGAACAAAACTATTTTAAATTATGAACTGGGTCAACATCTAGATTTTATAATGAAAGACTTTTTGGGCAGCGACCTTGATCCTGTAGTATTATACTCTCGATATTTAAGTATGTCATTAACTTCATTGCTGTCTCTAACAGGACAAGATACTAATGTCATTAACTTCATTGCTGTCCATAACAGGACAAGATACTAATGTCATTAACTTCATTGCTGTCTCTAACAGGACAAGATACTAATGTCATTAACTTCATTGCTGTCTCTAACAGGACAAGATACTAATGTCGTTAACTTCATTGCTGTCCATAACAGGACAAGATACTAATGTCATTAACTTCATTGCTGTCTCTAACAGGACAAGATACTAATGTCACGGGAGACGCTCCAATTCAATCTGACAGATGAAATTAGGCACATATTAGAAAGTGGAAAACTTGAATCCATTTTGCCGAGAATCGACATATTTTTACATAAAAATATATTGAAGCAAGACAAACAGAGCATAGTAAGTTGTGTTTGTCCTTGTCTATTGATATTTAAAACAATTAAAATTTGGAAGATGGAAAAATGAATTATAATACTGGGCTTACATTGTTGCACGTATTAATATCTCGAACTATAAGTTTTGTGCCTTATGTCAGACTCTATTTATTCTATGCCAACATTCTTCTAATAGGGGCCACCTTCCTGAAGTAAGAACTATATTAATTATGCAATATTTTTAGTAGCGTAAAAAATAAACCGGGAGTGATCTCCCCTAAACTTTCTCGAATATTCTAATATAACACTACGGGGGATGGCAACTCGGGATATAGACTTCTAGACATGACTAGACATGCTGCCCAGCTTCGCTTAGGCTTTCGAAAACATTGAGAATTTGAATGCTTAATTAATTCGCCCGAGGGTCGGTCTACGACCTCAGGAGTTATGAAGAGGTTCCTACGTGGACAAATTTTTTTCGATTTATAGCTCATATAAGGCGCCGGTCAGTCGAGGTCAGTTTTGACCCCCTCATCGTAGACTTTTCGGCCAACCAGCCCTCGTGTTCTGTCGCCCCAAGGCAAGATCCTGCCAAATTTGAAGCGCCTGCGGCACCGGGAAGTGCCCTATCGGACACCCGACAACTTTGCTTTATATATTATTGAGATTAGCAAATTGCAAAGATAAACAAAGATTTCAATAAAGTAATTAAGGCCTGAAATACTTTAGTATAGAAATGTATTGTTTGAATAGATTCTAGATCTAGGTAGGGTCTACATCTGTGTAAGTCTAGTTTTTAGATCATCTAGATCTAGAATCCTAATAGAATTTTTTTTTAAGTTTAGTCCGAGCAAAATAAAAAAAAATAGATTTATCAAGTTGACTTGGTGCGTCTCGAACCCTCACCACCTGCGTGAGTTTAGGTACACTATCATCTCCGCTATATAGGCCCCTAAGAAAAAACGGAGAATAAAAGACGTATTTTAAAATCTTAACTTACGCGAATATGCCTATTCTTTCAAATTAATTTTTTTTATCCCAAATTAGCCAGTTCCAAACAAAGACTTTGTATAAAATAATTATGTCTTGAAATAGTTTAGTCCTAATATAGAAATTTATTTTTGGAATAGATTCTAGAGAAGTTAGAGTCTAAATCTAGATCTTAGCGTCTACGTCTCGATCTAATCTAGCGTAGATTTGTAGATTTAGATCTAGTCTAGATCTAGAATCTCTAGATCTAGAATCCAAATAAATAAAATAAATTTTATGAGTTTAGGCCGGAAAAATTGTATTGTGTACATTTCATAGTGTACGTAGATCTAAATCAAATTGAATGAAATAGTTCATTTCTTTTTATTCTAAACACGGCAGATGACGTCATTAGTTAATGTATAAACATTAGTGACGTCACAGTTTTATGCGTTCTTTTTCACATCTATAAATGCTTTTCCGGTTGCATAAATAATACTGTTTCTCTACATTCGAATACGCCTTTATTTTTTATTTTTCTTCTTTAAATAAAATTGTGGTTATACATTTAAAACATCTACCATATTATTTTCAACAAAAGTCCGTATAAAGTTCTCGATATATCGCTGTAGATTCTGATGTGATGTCCGGCGAAAATATTTTGCGGACAGACAGAGAGAGAGAGAGAGAGAGAGAGAGAGAGAGAGAGAGAGAGAGAGAGAGAGAGAGAGAAAGGTGCGAACGTGGCCCATTATAGATTTAGATTTTTAATCCATTTTAAATACTCAAATTTTTAAAAATAGAATATAATCTCGTAGAAAAAAAAATGCACACCAAGTGAACGCTAAATAAAGATGTGCATAATAGTGCGCAATATTATTAGTACTTTATAAATTTACATGCATTTTTGAGAAATCGGAAGTAGCGTAAATAAGTACTTCCGATAAACGGAAATTACTCAAAATTTGACAGAAGGTAGAGAATTAGATCTACTTACATATCAAATTTCATTTATCTATCTGAAATAAAACTCAAGTTATAGGCTTTTGAAAAATTCAAAGTAGAAAAAGTACCACTTCCGGTTATCGGAAATCGCTCAAAAGTTGATACGGATCTACGATTATGATAAAATACTTATATATGAAATTTCATCAACCTAGCTGTAACGGTACTCAAGTTATCGTGTTTACACACGGACACACACACGGACAGAATTGGATAATCCAGTTTTTCCAACTCCATTACGCATAAAACGCCAAAATTTTTATATATCTGAGTTTATGATTTTTGCCCGATTAAAATAAGTCTTCTATATCCCGGATGTGATGAAGGACTGAGGAGTAAAACGGTGAAAACTGTCCAAATTTAATGTGATTTTTGTGCACGATTACAAGACTTTCTCTATACTTCGTATATACGAGAAAGTAAAAATTACTGCACTTCAACATTTTTCCTCAATCGTTTAAAATGCACATGTACCAAAGTTATATTATCCACGGAGAGCGAACATCTTCTCCTTTAGGGCATCCACCTATATTATAAGCATGTCTTCATAGTCCTCCATCAATAGATGTGCTGTTCTTGTCTTCTAGTTTTGTCCACCTTATGTGGTAGGGTTATCGCAACTTTGGCAAGCCCACCTACGCTGTCTAATTTGTTTTAACTTTTTTTTCTGGCTAATTACAATTTTCATGATATTTTGTTTAATTTGATAAACCTTTTCTCGTTTATAAAAATCATCCTAAATACTATTACCTATCACTATATATATATATATATATATATATATATATATATATATATATATATATATATATATATATATATATACACACACACACACACACATATATATATATATATATATATATATATATATATATATATATATATATATACACACACACACACATATATATATATATATATATATATATATATATATATATATATATTCCAACTATTCCAGGAAATATATTTACCAGTGTCTTGCAAGGAGAGTCTTCTAGAAATTATAATGCACAAGAGAAATATAACAACAAGGGAGCGCTGTATGACACTGTTTATTAAAGTGGCTGAGCTGCTCCAAAAATTTCACCATCTCGGTTTTATTTTAGGCGACGTCAGGTGTTCCAGGATTTTTACAGGGGACAGCGGCGGAGATGTTACGGTAAAATGCAGCTAGCTAAAATTTTAGCTTCTGGCGTGATCATGCACATTTCAAAAGAGTTGTTTGATTGTGTAACCCAGGGGTCGGCAACCTGCGGCTCGCGAGCCGCATGCGGCTCTTTTGATATCAAGATGCGGCTCTCCAGCTCTTTGCACAAACATTGAGAATCTTAATAAAAAAATAAAATATTTGAAATAAAAAAAAATGTTAGTGGCTCTTTAAAACCAGGGAAATTTTGAAAATTGTAACTTTTGGCTCTTCCGCTTCAAAAGGTTGCCGACCCCTGGTGTAACCTTATAAGCGATATGTCGCATAATATTTGTTGATTTCATCATGATTTACATTTAAACGCCACATTCGATAGTTCACGTTCAATTCCAAAGACAGCTTTTCACCTCATTAGATTGACTTGTGAGTTTTAGATGTATTTTGAACAAATTTAATTTGATAATTTTTTCATCGAATTTGATTTTGGAATAGGTTTGCCCAGTATCACTTTCACATCTAAACAAAATTGGAAGTCAAAAGAGTTGCAATTTTAATAACGTGGACATTGATTCGGTTCAAAGTATCAGGTAAAGATTGTAGCTTATTTTTTATTGTGGAGTACAATTTTTCTTTATGATCCTGTATGTTGACTTAACAATGTTTAATCTCTAACTAAAGAAAACCACAAATATGTTATGGAAAGAAATGTGATTACAGCGCTAATTCCTTGTCTGTATTCAGGGCGCCCCCTGAATCGAAGGGCTATAACTACTGCTACACCCCAGCATTTGATATCTACCTACTGGGCAGGTTCATGTGTGACGTCGTACGGTTCATGTACATCGATAATCCTGTAGACTTGCATGAGCTGCAATACGAATCAATGGCTGACATTTTGGTAACGCTTAAATAGAAATTTTCTCACTCCAAAGTACTTATCTATATCAGTATTTCTTAACACCTTCATAATTGCATTCACCCAATCCTTCTTAACAGAAAAAAAAATAATAAGATTTTTTTTCAAAGTCAAAACATAAGTAGGTCTATAATAATTTTAATGGTGCACTAAATTAATCGTGCACTGGCATTACTGTGTTCAAAGAACAAAACCATAAAAATATTATTTCCACCACACACAAAAATAATGACCAATAACATACTAAGGAATATTTACTACAAATCAGTGTGACTTCTTCTGTTGCCTATTAGACACCTTAATTTCAGCGTGCATTGTGTTCTTGTATTTTCTATCATCATGCAGCTTAAGGAAGTATTCTCTTAGTTTTGTCGGTGCTAGAATAGCATAGCTCAACTTTACATGGCAACTCTTGCAGTTAGGACCCTGACTCCCATCAAATTCCGTTATACATGTGAATTCAAAATTTGTATATATTCGTCCAACAACTTCCTTTTTCATTTTGCTCGACATAGCTTTCTCTCTAATAAACACTACCATTTAGTAACTTACATCAAGTTAGATTACTTTGTAAGATTTGCAAATGTCTAGTGGACTGATCACACATACTAAAATAATACAGTGACATGTCTGTTATGTAATCATGTGCCTTCCATTGTATTACGCTCGACCTCTCATTCAACAAACACGTCTTTAGGCAATGTTCAACATTTATTTCTCTTGTTCTTTTTATCTTTACACAACACACCATCGTACGTAGCCGCTACAAACTAACCCACCCACCCCCCCCCCCCCAAAAAAAAAAACCCATCACCCGAAACACAGTTACCCCTCCCTACCCCCGACGGAAAAGGATTTTTATAGAAAATATATACTTTTACCAGTGTCCACCCCACCCGGTGGGCTACTTAAATGTTTGACTGAATTGAACATGGGGCGTCCCGGTAGTGGTGTACGGTTGAGCGCCCCGAGTCTTCCAGCCGCTACCTGAGCACATGGGTCCGATGGCTAGGTGTAGTGCATATTGATTCAGGGGTACTACTTGATTCACTGTGGCATCTAGATTCGTTTTTAAACTAAAATTAATGGCAAATTTGTTGTTACATTTCATTTTCAATAAATAAAAAAAAAACCGGGAGTGATCTCCCCTAAACTTTCTCGAATATTCTTACATAACACTACGGATGGCATCTCGTTACACCGATAGTGTATTGTTCTGTTGATTATTTTTATAAAAGTATCTTATTGTTTCTACAATTTTGTAACAGCAAATTAGGGTATATGTTTGTTTTTTGTTATTTTTTTTGTTTTAATATGATCCTAATCTAAAATTCGAACACATCAGGAAAGTGAAAACAGCACAGACCTACTGAAACACAAGCTGTGGTGTCCAACAGATTTGATGAGACGTTGTTTAGACGTGAACCCTGACAACAGACCAACATTGACACAGATTTTAAGGTGAGTTTTCTAATAATTCTACTGTAAGGCTGGATATTTTGGAAAATTATTTAACGCTTTCTACGATGAAGGAAGTGTTGAGGACATACAATAAATACGCTTTTTTATTAATTTTTTTTTATTGTTTTTTGTTAGGCTTATGGTTGCACTTAGGCAATAGGATTAGCATTTCTGGCTTTCGTAAATCATGTTCTGCATCCGAAGCTGAAACCAAACGAGAAGCTTAGTATTGTTTGGTCTATGCAAAGAGAGAGAGGGATCACGATACATGGCCCATCCACGATCTGTTTATTTAATGTTCTTGTATGCTAACCAAGTTCCATTTTTGAGGGTTCGTCCATTGTCCTACGAATCAACATGAAGCGATATTTTAAATATTTTATTTTTGCATGCTAACAATGAAAAAACTGTTCGTTAAGTCTATTGAAACAATTAAGTTCAACATTGGAGGAAATTACAGGCACTTTATTGTTAAGAAATGTTTTCGTGAAGCTGAATAAATAGTGATGTAATATTTGATAAATTGATTTTGTTTTCAGCGAGTTATCTACCTTCAACCCAAATAATGGACAAAGCGAACAGGACACTTGTGTTATGATCAAATGCACCAACTATGCGTTGCATCAAAATCTGTCAAATGTAAATCATACTGTAATAAATGGAAGCTGTGATAGCATGTCAAGCACGAACAGTTCTTCCCTTGCATCATCACAGTCAGCAAGGTCATACATGGAGATCCTGAACCCGTCGGATTCCTCAGACGGCTCCTTGAAAGGTCCATCACGTAATTCCAGCAATTCAATTGAAATTTTGAACCCTTCTGATTCATCCGACGGCTCTTCGACGAGTCACTCAGCTAAAGCCATCTCTTCAAACTCCAATTCAAACAGTGAAATTCTCAACACCTTAGATTCTGTGAACTGTCATGTTGCACAGCCCAACAATTCCAATATCCCCGTATACATGGATATCTTAAATCCTTCAGATTCTTCAGGTGAGTCGTTGACGAGTGACGTAGTTAAGCCCAGTTCTCATCAGCATAAAACTAGACCAAACCTAGCGATGCCGAGTAAACCACGACCAAAACATACACAAAGCTCCAGCACAACATCGTCACCACAAAGCTCCAGCACAACATCGTCACCACAAAGCTCCAGGACAACATCGTCACGTGTGATGCCGAGAAGACAGCCGGAAGGCGAAGATGAGTATTTAGCTCCTATCCATGTTGTTTATCCACCTCAAGTGTTGAGGGTGAAAGAATTGATTCACGATCCTGTCGCGCTACCACAACTACAAACCAGAAAAGGAAAGGAATCGAAAGTAAGGAAGATACAGAGGATTTTCGTGAAGAAGCCAAAGAGCGAACCTCCTACAGGAACACCGAAAACTGACACGATCTCACAGCAAGTGACACGTCCAGTAACTCCCAACGATTACGATCAGTATAATGAAACCTATTCAAGCGCCAACGATTCACTAGACCAAACAGTCATTGCCATGTCGTCTGGTTCGACGACTTGGTATGCTGCAGCTGATTCGTCTTTCTACAACGAGATTGATTACAATGACCTGTACAGCCAGAGTGTACAATACAACGATGAGGATCAGAGGTATAGTCAGGCGGATAACCATGACAGAGCAGTAGATGAAAGTTCTGATGAGTGCACGTATGACGACTGCTTATAAACCACGATGACCTTTTTACTTTCTCGTATATACGTAGTATAGAGAAAGTATTGTAATCGTGCAAAAAAAAAATCGAGATTTTTACAAATCTCGACGTTTTACACCTCACTGATACGGAAAAACATAATTTTGCAATCTTGTCCGTATGTCTGTGTGTGTGTGTGTCTGTCCGTGTGTGTGTCTGTCCGTGTGTAAACACGATAACTTGAGTACCGTTACAGCTAGGTTGATGAAATTTCATATATAAGTATTGTATCAAAATCGTAGATCCGTATCAACTTTTGAGCGATTTCCGATAACCGGAAGTGGTACTTTTCCTACTTTGAATTTTTCAAAAGCCTATAACTTGAGTACTATTTCAGATAGATAAATGAAATTTCACATGTAAGTAAAAGATCTAATTCTCTACCTTCTGTTAAATTTTGAGTAATTTCTGTTGACCGGAAGTAGTAATTTACGCTACTTCCGATTTCTCAAAAAACTAATGTAAATTTTAAAAGTACTAATAATATTGCGCACTATTATGCGCTTTTTTATTTCGCGTTCACTTGGTGTGCAATTAATTTGTCTACGAGATTTTATTCTATTTTTAAAACTTTAAGTATTTAAAATGGATTAAAAATCATGTCTATAGCCCGAGTTCCCATCCCCTGTTATTTTATATAAAAATATTCGAGAAAGTTTAGGGGAGATCACTCCCGGTTTATTTTAAACTAAAAAGTTTAACAAATGCTACTGCTCAATTTTCTAGTATCACTTTACAGAGCGCTCATAATGTACCTTTTTGTTGCTTTATGTGTATCTAGAATTTTTAATGCAACCATACTGATTCTGTGTGTTAGGGGAGGGGGGGGGGGTCTAACTTAAGTGATCACTACAAGGGGGGTGGGGGAAGGGTTCGAACTATTGTGCTGAAAGTTGGAGGGTTCAGAAAGTGTGTTGTCACAATTTTGAATTTTAAAAAAATTACTTTTGAAACCAAAATTTGTTATGTAGCTTTTTTTACAAGACATTTTGAGAATTAAAATAAAGCGATCAAAATACAAAATGTTAATGCAGTTCTGTTAACGTTTTTAGGAAACACAAATTAAAAAAAAAACGAAAATTGCAGTTTGGGAGGGAGTGGGGTGGTAGGCTAATGTGTCACGTGATATTAGAAGTGTTTGGAACTTTTGTGATAATATGGAAGTTAGATGAAATCGCCAATCAAAGTATGAAGTCTTTTTTTAACGACCCCCATTTGCCAAGAAATTATATTTGAGCTTCCCAGCGTTCAGATAGCGTTTGTCAGTGGCGTAGGCAAGGGGGGGTGGTTAGGGGGGGGGGGGTTATAACCCCTCCCATAGACCCCTATATATATATATATATATATATATATATATATATATATATATATATATATATATATATATATATATATATATATATATATATATATATATATATATATATATATATATATATATATATATATATATATATATTATGGAAACGTATGGAAACATTTTTTAACCCCTCCCATGACCAATTCCTGGCTACGCTACTGGCGTTTGTCATTACTAATGGCACTCTGTATGTCGCTAATTGTGGGGAGTTACTTTACTTTGTAACTGGGAACTCAACTTTTTACTTATCCCTGGTGTTTTTATTTTTTTATCGTAAAGATTGCATTTAATTGTTTTTATTTGTTCCCAAAAATCAGGGTATTAGTTTTCTCAAAATAGTGTGTGTAATACGGCAAAAAATAGTTAAATTGACTAAAATGTACGTTTTCTTTTAAGATTGTATTTAAACCCTGTGAAGTTTGTTCATAGAAGTATATTTTATTGTTAAAGGATGTATAATAAATAAATTAATCTGTGGGGAAAATTTCGTTTAGAAACATGTGCCAGCGTATTATTTTATAAGATGTGAATATTTCCCTTTTGCAAAGCTATAAAGTGCTGAAGTGCTAGCTAATGTTGTCATGAATGGTAAAGCTGAGTGGTGAAAGTGTCGCTTACCACAGGTAGGTCACACACGGTACATTCAGTTTCTAGCTTAAAGATACTCTTCAAGTTATCGATCTCTACCAATACCTGCATTCGGTTACTTAGACAACCAGTAAAAAGACTACGACTTAAGCTGTTCGTCTGTTAGTACTTTATTCTGTAAAATGGTAGATAATCGGAAATGTACTAAAATTATAGTTTTATTTTTATAATAAATATGTAAGTAGCAAGTTATTATAGTTATTAAAGCTTATATATACGTGCATAATATGTAGTATTTTTCTAACATATCTGGTATATATTGTGATTAGGCCGAAGCATTTAACTTATGTTTTGCACCCTTTGTTAAATCATTATGCCATTCTAAAATTATTATCTCTCACTTTCAATATTAATTTTATTATTATTATTATTTTATTATAAAATTGTTAATAATGTATTTCAATTCAATTGACGATCGGTAAATGCGTCAAACGCAGAAGAAATAAAACCATTCATCATATAAACCTGGTTCAGTTATTAACGCTTTTCTTTTTAAATATTATTGTTTTGTTATTTTTACAATTTATTATTTTTTAACTTAAAAATAGTTGTTTAATCACATGTATGACATAACCAAAAACTGGAAAACAAAATCTAGCTAAACACAGGCACGTACTTGACATAAGCCTTACTTCAAACCGAAACTGAAACTTAACACACACACACACACACACACACACACACACACACACACACACACACACACACACACACACACACACAATCAAAGATTAGTCTGAGCTAAAGGATAAACCTTCTACGCCAAAAACTTAATCCTACATCGCAATATAAACCGCCAATGTCTTATAACTATTGAAATAAGACGAATGGGAAGGGAGAGAAATCCCGAAATTTCGTGTTGTTGTATACAGAGAGCTTTCCTTGGTCTGTGTTCTCGAGCTACTGTTGTAGAGAGTTTTTGCCCCTGCTGTGCCAATAGATCAGGGGTTCCCAACCCTGTGCCCGCGGGCGCCATGGCGCCCGCTGAACGATTCGTATTTGCCCGCCTCTCACTATTCGAGTCAGAATTTTTTTTCATAAACATTATTTTGAAATATGATTTATTTGTATTCATTTGTTACAGTTTTAATTTTTTTTTACTGCCTAGGTTTATTAAATATGTTCGATACTTGTCCCAACTATTGAAACAGATTGTTTGGTCAAAAACAATGTAGTATCCCCTACTGGGGGGGGGGGGGGTTAATAGATAGAAATGTCAGTTGCTTTCTATTGACCATGTTAGAATCGAGCAGCAAATCAATTCAGCATTCCGTAATGCTTGATTTTTGTACGTCTGGTTGGTTTTTATTGATTTCGTTGTTTTGTTTTACATCATTTCACATCAATGGATTCTTGCGGACTTCGGCTTCTGAGTGTCTTATTTAAAGTGTAATTGAGATTTTATACACAAGCTTTTCCTAATCTGAGAGCTTAATTCGATATGGCAAACATACTACACATATATTCATAATAAAGCCCAAACATACATGTATGATCTATACCAGAGGCGTAGCGGGGGGGGGGGGGGGTGGACTGCACCGGGTGACACCATTTAGGGGGGTGACACCAAGGCAAAAATAGTAAAATATATAGAGAAAAATTTGAGGTCGGGGGGGGGGGGGCAAATCGAAAGTTTGGGGGGGGTGCAAATCGAAAATTGAAAGTTTTCCCCGGGAAGAGTCGCTACGCCTCTGGGGAGAGGGGTGGCACCATTAAGTGCCGCACCGGGTGACACCCGACCTAGCTACGCCACTGATCTATCCATGATTTACTACCATGACACATAGAATTGTATGTAACATACAATCTATGACTATTTATCCATGATATTTATCTATGACCAACTTAGTTGTTTAGGGGAGATCACTCCTACTTTATTAAAAATACCAATCAAGACTAAATCGTGTGTACAATTATGTTTGTGATACATGTTTCAACTTCCATTCAATGATAACATTTTTAGGTTTAAGTATTCGAAAAACCGATACTCCTAAGTATCGGAAACATTTAGAGAAGTATATGGCAATCCGAATTATATATTTTTAATGTACTAATTGTATGTTCCAAAATGATTATCGTTGTCATCAAATTGTGATATAAACCAACTGCCAATCTAGAATTTACATTAAAACGTAATCAATATTTACCCGATGTTCATTCTATATTTGAACATGATCAATATTTAGTCGATCTATAATCTATATAAAAATACTATCAGGTTTAAACTAATCTATAATCCTTATAAAATACAGTTTTTTTCCAGCTTATCTATAATCCATATAAAAAAAATTCAATTTCCAACCAATCTATAATTTCCCATTGAGAGAGTTCAATGGAACACAGATCAGTTGAGATTATGTAGTGAGAGTATTTTACCATTGATTTATGTGGTTTGAGAGACTCTTTATCTAGTGTCAAGAGATCTAAATACAGGCAGTTGAAACTTCTTTTACTTTACCTTTTCTCACTCATCCAGTGGTGTGCGTTGTGTGCTTTCACCAGAACAACTTCACACACAAATTTATGTATTACAACACACCCAATTTCTGGGACCATTTTTGGGGTAACCAAGACAGGATTTCGTCGCTGTGGGCTTATCCGGTATTTGTAACTGTGGGTATTAGCTCAACTCTATTCATAGTTAGCAACTGTGGGCATAAGCTCAACTCTAGCCATAGTTTGTAACTGTGGGCATTAGCTCAACTCTAACCATAGTTTGTAACTGTGGGCATTAGCTCAACTCTAGCCATAGTTTGTAACTGTGGGTATTAGCTCAACTCTAGCCATAGTTTGTAACTGTGGGCATTAGCTCAACTTTAGCCATAGTTTGTAACTGTGGGTATTAGCTCAACTCTAGCTGGTGACCAGTGGCGGAACCAGAAAAAATGGGCCACCCCGCAAAAAAATTTTTTGGGCCCCCATATATGTATATATATATATATATATATATATATATATATATATATATATATATATATATATATATATATATATATATATATATAAACACACAATACGAACATAGGATACTCATTTCTGGCCTGATCGGGTTTTGAAAAAAAAAATTCAGTTAAATCTAATCACAACAACATGTCATGTGTATCAGTGGCGGAACTAGAAAAAAAGCCCCCCCCCCCCCCGAAGAATTTTTTTGGGCCCCTATATATATATATATATATATATATATATATATATATATATATATATATATATATATATATATATATATATATATATATATATATATATATATATATATATAAAACAAGGTTCGCTCTCAATTTTAAAAAAATTCCATCTGGTACACGAATAAATCAGAGGTTTTCCAACACACGAGCTGGCCCCTTTCTAAATCTAGTCCAACACACTAAACTGAGGCTTTCATCAAAACGTTACTAACCGTGTGCCCTGTTTTCCAGAAGTTGAATTAAATGTTAACAATGTCGGCAGTTCATTTCTTGGATCTTAATGCGCGGGTTTGTCCACACTACCAACTAGACACGCCAAGGCATGCTGTAAATCCCTCGGCGACGGCCCAGGTGTCAGGGGAGTCACGGGGCTCTTGGAGCTACCGGTTACATTACTGCACGGGTGATGGGTGTGACACATTGTTTCTTCCGGCAGAGCTCCCCCCCCCCCCCCCTCCCCTCCCCCGAAAACAGTCTACCCTGGAAGAAACATTGGTGCGACACCTAATTAGATTTAGTCATCGAGTGTAGTAGCGAGACTTATTCCTAGTGTTGTGGGAACTTTTAAACGACTGTCTGTGGGGGCCAACTTGCTCATATGTGATGCGCTCAGGATGACACTGACGCCAGTTGTATTCAAGTAGTAACCTCATCCGCTTATGCAGGATCACGGGGCGCTAAATCACATATTTCCGTTAGGAGTCCCCACTCAAATATGTACAAATGTTAGGCCTATGACAGAAACCTTTGCGGGGCTGTACTCAACAGCTTCCCAAGTTTTCATGGCGATTGGGTGAATGATGCAGTAATGCATAATAATAATAGAGAGAAAAATGTTTTTCACATGTACAACTGTATGTGGCCAGGTCACGCGTTGGATAACCTTCTGATTTAGGGGAGGGGGGGATTAACAAAAAGCCTGACCCTCACACACCCCCACCTCAATGACTATTAATAATGTTCAATTAATTCTAAACGTTCTAATTAATTTCTAAATAATTATATAAAAAATAACCTTACCTGCCCTGTTTTGTGAATTAGATGTGCCTAATACTATGAAAGTAAATAAATATGTGTTGACTAGATCTAGTGCTGTCTAGTGTCTGACAAAATGTGCTGAAGTGGTGAATCGTACGGTTAGGAAGTAGTTCATAAACGATACATTTATCTCCTCGATACTTGTGAGGTTGAGAAAGAGGGATGGGATAGGGGTCGGCTCGGGAAAAAACTTGAAAGGGACAACAAAACGCCTTGATCTATGTATGTCAGCATCGCCCATTGTAAAACTTACTCAGGGGAGATAATTTGAAGTATAGGCCTTAAAAGTTTACTATATTTCTTGTAAAATCAAAAACAAGTAAATGTATATAAAACTGAAGTTTCTAGTATTATATTATTTTTTTTAAATTATTTGTACGATACAAGATAGTACAGGATACAAATTCAACCACTATCACAAACACATATTAACATTGAAAAATGTACAATGGATTTCGGGTCCCCTACCAATGCCGCAAATAAGAACCGCGCATCATGAAAGTATTGCAAGCCCACTTCATATGTAGCGGCTTTTCGTGCTATGGACTTTGTTGTTTTTTTTAAAAGAATTTTGCCGGCGACAGCGTGTGTTTGATTGTAGGGAAATAGAACTCGGCCTTGACGATGGTTAAAAAATACAACTATAAATAACTGTTTTAAATATGTAAAGAATTTGTCGACAATTTTTTAACCCCCTTTTTGATCCCCATCCCCTGCCCCATCCGCCACAGTATACTTTGGAGGATCGGTCAAACAGTTACGTGTCCTCTATTTAGCTATCAAAGGGAGGGGGGGGGGCAACGAGTCAAAGAAGTCATTCAAAATTTGAAGAGTTGCCTATATTTTACACTGTAGTTTGTGTAATGGATTTTATCTTTTGCGGAAGAGCGTGGTATAGTGACTGTAAAATAAAGATAATCGTACCGCAGCTACAGTGTTTTTCTTTTACAAACCAAATATTAAGGCAAAAATAAAATTCAAAATTTAAAAAAAAAAATTGTGGTCAGCCGTGGGCCCCTAAACGGCCTCCACCCCCCCCCCCCCCGCGCATTGCGGGGTCTGGCGGGACTGTAGTTCCGCCCCTGTTCATCAGGTAAATGAACAACTACTGACTAGTGTCTTTAACAAAATGTGCAGAAGTGGTCAGTTTACAGTTCATAGACGGTTCGTTAATCTATGCATTACATCTTATTGTAAGAGTAAGGGTGTGGTGAGGGGTAGAAGTGAGGGGTAGGGGGGAGGGGGGGGGAGAGTTGGGAAGGGAAGGGGACAAGAAAGCGCCGATAAACATCTACATCAATAGTGCCGACTTTTTCCGATCGTCTAGAAGACCAGGAGAGTCGCCTCGCCGCTACATTTCCCCAGCCCGATTTCAAAGCGTACCGGCACAGTCAAATTTCAGATGCTTCGTCTTTGAAGTTGTCTATATGTCTGGCGGTCTCTCGAGCTATAGTCAATGCATTTTTCTCAAAGACGTTTGCCGACTATCGTGTTTGTTTGTAACTGTAGAAGAAAGATAACTCGACCTCCACCTATTTTTTTTTTAAATAATTTAGCCAGGATTTTTGGGCCCCCAATTGGTCTGGGCCCCCCCGCATTGCGGGGTCTGGCGGCACTGTAGTTCCGCCCCTGCTGGTGACACAAGTATTTTCACCAGATAGGTGACACGACAGATAGGTGACACGAAAGGTAGGTGACAACAGATAGGTGACACAACAGATAGGTGACACAACAGATAGTTGACACGACAGATAGGTGACACAACAGATAGGTGACACGACAGATAGGTGACACGACAGATAGGTGACAACAGATAGGTGACACAATTTTTATCGCGATCAGAAAGCGTTCAAGACGTGTAGCCTCACGATCTAGTGTATAAACGTGAAGAAACTGTCAACACACAGGTAAGGTCAATATGTGGACCTGGGTTCGGACCCAACTGAGAAGAGTAATATGACACAAGACAAATGTAAACATTGATCTGTTTGTTATGTCCGTAATTTTTTTTCTAACGTTCAATTGTTCTATTTTTAAAAGCGACGTAAATATCCAAGGATTTTATTACATAAAAATAATATTTTTATACCGCTAGGTTTTCTAAATGTTCAAAATTGTCTATAAACAAACACTCTAGTATCATTTTATTTTCTAGAAATATTTACAGACTCAACCAGTAAGATGGAACTGAAATCGAATGACATTCTTTAAGTTGTTTCACCACGATGGTGTGCGGACTAAACGAATAATTTAAGTGTGTTATTTTATCTTTAAAGTGTAAGTAAATGTTTCTTAATCTGCCTAATTAAGCCGTTACATAGGCCATACAGACAATGAAAGTTGACATAGTAGCAACAATCATATAAATAAGACTTAATGAAATCAATTGCTACACACCCAATACTTGGACTCTGCCTACACAATTCTGAGTTGTGCACCGTTTTCTGTGCTCTTTCTGTTTTGGTTGTTTAATAATTAAAGTATTTCTCATTGGCTCCTGTAGAAACTAAAATTCTCATGGCTCCACGACCCCACCCCAGGGTGAAATAAACGCTAGACCCCACCACAGGAGGAAAAAAAACCTAGACCCACCCCAGGGGGAAATAAACCCTAGACCCCATCGACTGAAAGAACACCACATTGTGACAATAAAGGAAATCCATGGAACGACAACCCACTCCATTTGCTGTGCGCTTGTTCATGTTCCGCGACATTTGTCCCCGTACTTCAGCTGTCTGACATGTGTTCTTGTAGTTTCGTTGGATGGTATCACATCAATCTTTTTACATCTGTACCTGCTAATACCTGCTAATATATATATATATATATATATATATATATATATATATATATATATACGTGTTAATTTTCATTTTACATCCATTGCAGATTTATAACAGGGCAAGCGTCACGCACCCCAGTGTTAGGATAGTATTAGGATAGAGTGCTAGGATAGAGTGTTAGGATACAGCTTTGGGATACACTGTGGCGACAGAGGGAGTGTACTTGTGGGAAGATGGGGCGCCGCTCAACACATCAATGACAGTTTGGGCACCAGGTTACTGACTTTATTTGGTTTGACAGCCACGTTTTTATTCGCTTGGTTTGGGCCCAAAATTTTTGGTCTGATTTATTTCGTTTTCCCATCTGTTCTGTTTGCTAGTGTTGATTTTTTTTTTTTGGCCAGTCGTTTTCTTTGTTTTTTTTTTAAATCTAATCAATAAATTATTGGACAAGTTTTTTCTACTTAATTGGGTTTGTTCATCGGAAGCTACATTGTTGAGTAAGATACATGAGTTTAAAATGTAAGAAAATTATTAATGTAAGTATAGATCGAAGTTTTTTTTTTATAGATTTGAATGTTCAAGTTGCCATGAAAGTGTGTACGAATGTGAATAAATTAAAACGTACTAATTTGTATATAAAAATTATTTCTGTAATGTGTACGTCACGTACTAGTTTGAATAAACTTGTATGTACAAGTTTCCATGACTAAGTGTTCAAGTGTAAATAAAGCGGGTGGGATCTCTTCTAAACATTCTCGTAAATTAAAAAAAAATAATATGGAATCACATTATACAGAATTATGCACCAAATAAACAAAAACAATGTGCGGAAAGTTAGTGCTTAAAGGGAAAACATTGAATAATTTTAAAAAGTTAATTAAACATGTAAATAAGCAACATTTTATGTCACAATGAACTGTGCAGTTAGTTTCTGCGCACGACGGACAATACACAGAGGATTTGAGATAGATAAATCTAATAGTTTTTGAAAAATTGAAAAGTATCAATTCCGGCCAGCGGAAATAGTTTAAAATTTAATAGAAACTAGTATAAAATTTCACGATTACAATAAGTTATCCAGAAAGTGAAAAGCTTAATTACTCGTGTGAGTAAATATGTGTGAACAAGTCTAAATAAATATGTCTCTATGTGGATATGCTTATGTTTTCAAGTTTCTCCCAATTGATATGCTTATGTTGTCGCTATCTACATATGTATATGCTTATGTTGTCAGGTGTCTACAAATGTATATGCTTATGTTGTCAGCTGTCTACATATGCTTATGTTTTAAGTGTCTCTACACATGTATATGCTTATGTTTTCAGGAAACCCAGACAACTTCAAAAACTCAGAAGACTGTGTGGACACCAACCAATGGGTTCAGTTCTCTGGTCTCAACGACAACAACTGTGCCTATGATGGCTTTTTCATTTGTCAGCACAAGTAAAACGGTCAATACATCTGTCAGCAGAACCAATGGGTCATCCAAATATGACGTTTAGGCGTCTTAACAGTTTTAAAAACAATTTTACTGTGTCGCGAAGTATGGACAGGCAATGTGATGTATTGTAAAGAGATACATCTTTTTAAAAACTGGTTAACTTAGTCAAGTGCGACAACTCTGATGTGTGGGTGATGTTGTGAAGGTTCTGTAGCAATAAAGTGTTCCGGAGGGGGAGGGGGGATGTTCTAAGATTGAGTGACTTTAAGTTTGGTCTACCCGAACATTACTTATAATTTTGCGACTTATGTTTCATTCATAAATATAATTTAGTATATGAAGTTAAAAATTGATAATATTTAATTTATCTACATTCTGTCCCTTTCTTTTCTTTGTTGTATCGAACATGACTCACTTAGTAAATAGCGTTATAATTTGTAGATCTTACATTAAAACAAACACACTTGGGGAAAATTTTGCATAAAAATAAAAAAGCAACAAAAATAGAATCTAGTATACGTCGAATTAAAATCAATCTCAAAATACTTAAATCAAATGTTTACATTTTTTATTTAATAAATAAAATTGCATTAACTTTGTACTGTGTTCAATATTTCTATAAATGTCCTACTACATAAACCTATTTGGTGTTAAAAATAAAACAATAAAAATCTGTGTTAGTGACATCATAAAATTAACACTAAAATCTGGAGACGGTCATTTGGCTCTAGTTTTAGTTTAACGTACTTGCAAAACATTAAAATACAAAATACTAAAAACTTTAATTAGACAGCTTTCACTCAGGCAGATAAAAATCTTACTTTTTGTGGAATTAAAAAGATTACAAAGAGACTAAAGTAGAGAAACAAATAATAGAAACAATAATTTTTAAAATAAAAAATAGTTTAAACAACAAAAACAATAAACATAAATTTGTAAATAATAAAAATACCAAAACAGTAATAAAACCAATATTAAAAATGTATAAACAAACAACAATAATTATTGGTAGAAATAAAAATAAATAAACGAAAAATAGAAAAGACCCCGTAGTTAATAAAACAGAGTAATACAACAATCAAGGAAAGATAAATTTGTTAACACTAAGTTGATCAGCAATTCTTGTTGAGATAGCAATTAAAAACACGGATTGTATTCATTAGAGATATGAATCTAATTGCAGTTAAATTTTTACATAAACGAACGTAAATAACATTACAGAAAAACTAAATAAATTTTAGCTTTTTTAAAACGTTTAGTAAATCACAAACATTTAATGCATGTGCAAAACAATATTTTAATTTGGTAATTTGTCAGAGACAGCTTTGATATTCTGTCACAGCTATATTTTTGGATATATTATGAGAAATGTTTTAAAGTAATATGACAACAAATACAAATTTAACTAAATAGATGTTTTAGAGTACAGAATAATGGAGTTATTGTAATTAGTCTAAATATATTAAACCAGCTCTTCAATTATAATGTAACTGTCTTATTTTGAAAAAGAATATATACCTAGAAAAACAGAATATCATAAAAACATACTATAACAAAACATTTTATCTAAGAATAACAAGACAAATATTTTTTGTGTTATTGTATTTGTAAACGAATGAATTCTGCAGCTGAACATAATTAAAAATATAAGATTTATCAAACTAAAACCATTAAGTTAAAGTCCTGGAAAATTCTAAAAACCCACTTTTAAAAAAGACTTTATGATTCAAAATACAAAAATTATTAAATCATACTTTTAATAATATATAATGAAAATCCAAAAAAAAAAAAAAACTTTTAAATGTAAAAATATATCACAGATTTATCACAGAAAGTTTTATTTTCAGGTTTTATTTAATTATTTATTCAGTTTGTAGGATGCTGCTAAATTCTAAAAAGATTACTAGGGAATAATTTTACTGCTGAATATAGTTTTTTATATACAAAAAATAAAAAGCAATGAACTGATAAAAAAATGTATATCTTTAGCTAGCACAGCTGATACCACAGATTCTGTTGAAGTAACTCAACCATTCGAGGCAACACCATCTTCAACTCAACCATCCGAGGCAACACCATCTTCAACTCAACCATCCGAGGCAACACCATCTTCAACTCAACCATCCGAGGCAACACCATCTTCAACTCAACCATCCGAGGCAACACCATCTTCAACTCAACCATCCGAGGCAACACCATCTTCAACTCAACCATCCGAGGCAACACCATCTTCAACTCAACCATCCGAGGCAACACCATCTTCAACTCAACCATCCGAGGCAACACCATCTTCAACTCAACCATCCGAGGCAACACCATCTTCAACTCAACCATCCGAGGCAACACCATCTTCAACTCAACCATCCGAGGCAACACAATCTTCAACTCAACCATCCGAGGCAACACAGCCTTCTGTTGAGACACAGTCATCAGATGAACTTCAGCCATCATAGGAAAGTCAATTATTTGAAAAGCATTGATAATACAATTTTGATGAAATAGCGTTGTTCCTTTGGTGCAACAGAAATAATAAATTGTAAAACAAAAGATGAGATTGTTTCTTAAAATTGGAGTTAGGCTTGCATGTTCAGATTGTACGAATGTGTTGTTTCTTTACCCAACTTTTAAGCTATAGACATTAGCGTACGCTTGGCCATTGTATGCAAAGTGGCGCCTTTTTGGAAAATTATTTACCTAAAAATTAAAAGAAAAATCATATTTGTCAGAAATATTTTTTAGTCGGCACATTGAACTACATTACGTACTTACAACATTTCTTTTTGTGTGGCGTTTACGCATTTAATACTAGACAAGCGCTAAATCGATTATAGGAAAAAAGTCACAGGGAAAAAAAGTCACAGCTAAAAACAACACAGGAAAAGAAACACAGGAAAATGTCACAGGAAAAAATTCACAAATGTATATTTGCATGGAATTTGTTGATACTTATATTATATATTATGCAAATCAACTTACGATTATTTAAATGTAATGTAAACATAATAGATATACATATTTATAACACACATAAACGATTTTTAGTGTAAAGGTTGTCGGATATAATTGTAATTCCGTTTTACATATAACATTTAATGGAATTTAATATAATCGTGTTTCAATTGTGTTAGTTAAATATTAACTTTAAATTAGCATGAAGTAGTATAAAGACGTAGTTAATGTGACTTGCTGCCCTCAACTCATCGCAACATTTGGTCAACCACCTGAACTGCCCACATGTATGATGCTCATTACATAACAAAGCAAAGGATCAAAAACAGAAAGCCGACAAAGTACAAAGGCTGTCATTGACGTGAAACGTCAACACACAATATGGATGGTCAAAGCCGACTAAGGAGAAGCCGAATAAGTTGAGGCCAACCGCAAAAACATATGCAAACACAATGATGAGCCTAAATTTATTTAATAATAATTTTCCACCAGGTATTTAACTAAATACGTAACAAAAGATGAGGTTGCTATGTCCATTGACTTACTGTATTTTAATTTATTATTGTTATAAACCATAATGCTTTTAAAGTTTACAAATATGCTACCGAAGAAATTACCACTCAAATTAATGAACACTCAAATTTTACAATTATCAACAGTTAAATCAAAATGTTTCTTAAAATATATTGTGACTTTTTTTCTGTGACTTTTTTTGCCTAGCAAAAACTGTGACTTTTTTTCCGTTCACCGCTAAATCATGACACCTTCTTCTTTTCTTCTTCTTCTTCGTTCTTAATTATTAGTGTTGAAGGGGATCGAGATTTATCTGCCAGTGGGTTTGAACTCGAGACCTTGTTCGAATTATCAACCATGAACTTTTTGCCGACTCGACCACGCCTCCAACACAATTAAGCGTTACGTGTCAACTGGTTATGCGCCATTGAGGCCATTGACTCCGATTTCAGCCTGCTTTTCTTTTTGGATTTGCTTCCATAGCCTTTGTCCAACCAAGAACAAACTACAAGGCAGCAGTTGTTTAATTTTTGGAGTTCTCTCTCCTAGAAGAGTGGCTGTCCCCAGCTAACGAGCCTCATCTGCCCGAGGGTTCGAACTCGAGACTTTTCGGTTTAGCAACCATGAGCTTTACCGACTCGACTACGCCGACCCCTTTTATGTACATTTATGTAGTTTCTCTGAGTTTACAGCACCATGTTGTATCGTTGGATTGGTTTCCACTAGTTTATAATTATTAAAAGGTAAACAAATTAAATATATTGCGACCAAGACAACAGCGATAATAAGTATTCATCAGGTAAGAGATTATTATATGCAAACTAAACAAGTAAGGAAGAAATATTCGGGGTAGGAGAGGAAGAAATTGTAATAATACAGATCGCCAGCAAACAATATCCAAATGTGTAATGCTGGAGATACATTTTTTAAGCTTCACGACGTTAATTTGGACACCAACACAACCAGAGGTCGAAGTGTCTGGAGATACCCAAATACAAAATATACAAGCAACCACATAATCAGAATCATCATCACCATCATCATCATCTCCATCATCATCATTATTACCATAATCATCATCATCATCAACATCATCACCACCATCATAATCATCACCACCATCATCATCATCATCAGCAGCAGCATCATCATTACCATCATCATCACCATAATCTCCATCATCATCCCTTAACCCTTATTTGGGTTGTTGTGGCACCACGGTTGACCTTTGAACTCTCCGACATCCATCTCAGTCCTCTGCCACTTTGATTCGTTCTGCGACGGTCAGCCCCGTCCAATCCTTGGTGTCGTCCACCCAGTGATTTCTTTGCCTCTCCCTTCGTCTCCCTCCCGGCACACTGCCTTGTACTATTGTGCTGGATAGGCGGTTGGTTCATGTGCAGTGTTTCTTCCAGACTTTTTTCTCCGGGGGGGGGGGGGGGGCACTTGAAATCTTCGGGGGGGGGCGGTAAACTTTCTTCGGGGGGGCGGACACTGTTAAAAGTATATATTTTCTATATAAATTATATAAATTTTATTTCGTTCGGGGGGGGGGGCGGTAAAAAACTTTCGGGGGGGCTTCGCCCCCCCGAATAGATGCCTGGAGGA